>NC_090179.1:19358439-19588439 GCF_024679245.1 Pseudorasbora parva
ATAAATTTCATTTTTGGGTGAACAAACCCTTTAAGGGTAAATTTAAGCTAAAATTTCAGGTATATATTTATTTGGTGTAATATTTGTTTTTATTGTTTGATACATTTTCATATTTGGAGAACTATTCCACTTGAAGTATTTGTCAATTCATGCCCTTCTGAAAATATGAATACTATCTTGTGGATTCTGCAGGTTGCTACCGGCAAAAAGATAAAGATTGAGTTCAGTATGTTCCGTGTTAAAGAGCCAGGGGTAGACGTTAGCAACTGTCACAAAGACTACATAGAGGTGCTGGAAAAAAGTAAGTATGTCATTTACTGCCATACCAGTCAGAAATATCTTTTTTTGAGCTTCCTGAAAATCTATAAAATGGCATAAAGCCCAAGTTATCTGAAAACCAGCTGGAGCCATCTGTTGACCTTTTTTTTTTTTTTTTTTTTTTTTTGGATTTCGTAAGCCATTGCTGTATTAACAGTCCATTCCTTCCTCCATTTTTGAAGGTATTGTGGGGAAAAACGTAGACTTGTGATCTCTAGCACCACCAATGCCCTGGAAGTGAAGTTTCATTCAGATGAATCCTACACTGATAAGGGATTCAGGGTCCTTTATTCTGCCTACGATCCTGTAAACCGTACGTAAGCCCAGTGTTACAATATGACCATCTAAGTGATCAGATTTTGACCGAAGAACATTTAAAACCAACACATCCCATTATTCTATCGTTTTAACTCTCCTTCACGTCTCCTTTGCATTGAGTCCTGACTGTCTTCCTGTTTTCACCCTCATAAATGTCACCTCTAGCTTGCCCTGGTCAGTTTGCGTGCACCTCAGGCTTCTGTCTCAGAAAGGAGCAGGTTTGTGATGGTGGAACGACTGCGACGACATGAGTGATGAGAGAGAATGCAGTAAGTCTCACACCCCAGTCAGGATGTTGCAACATTTAATTTAAACCTTTCAATGTATTAATTAGAGTTTGGATTGAATTAGCCCTGTCCGACAGGATATTGATTTGGAATGACAGGAAGATGAATTTACTGAATTGTAATTAAAGCACAACAGAGGAATTTCATCAGTCAAAATTAATGATAAATAACTGCATCAATAATTTAATTATGTTGATTTATTCCGTAATATATAGACATATCTGTTGTTTTCTTTAACTGATCTGACAGATTCCTCCAATTTAAGTTAAAAAAAAAATCTGATAACTTTTATAAAAAAAGACATTAACACCAAAAATGCTTTATTATATTTATAGCATTCATTATATTAAAAAATATAAATTCAATTTGATTATAAATAATATCATTCTGAGAAATGGGGTGTTCTTGGCTTATAAAAATAAAGTTATTATGTCTTGAGCATTTTCTGCATGTGGCATTTTCAGGTTGTTGAGATCATTAAATATTTCTGGAGATAGAAAATATGTTATAAGCGTGGTTATGGTTAATTTTATACTGAAATGTACATGTTAAGGAATCAATTTACTACGTAACAAGTTGCCATTAAACTCTGGGAATACTTGGAAAATGTTTTATTGGGGGGGGGGGGGACAATTCAGGACAATTAGGGTTAGTATTACTATGTACTAATATCTGGAAGAAAAAAAATTAGGTGATGTTTCACATACATTTAGCATTATTCATTGTGGGTTTTTTATATTCCAGAATGTGGTGAGGGACAGTTCACTTGCCGTAATGGCCTTTGCAGGCCTCAGTACTTTGTGTGTGACAGAGTGAATGATTGTGGCGATAACAGTGATGAGGAACATTGTGGTGAGTTTATATTATATTTCTTATAAATATTTAATGAGTTTTATATTATATGATTCATTATATATATATATATCAGTCATTATATATAGTCATTAATACAGTCATTATATATATAATATATATATATATATATATATATATATATATTATATATATATATATATATATATATATATATATATATATATATATATATATATATATATATATATATATAATGACTGTATTAACAGTCCATTCCTTCCTATATATATTCAGTATTTAAATTACCTCCATTTGCAAAGCACTGCCCTAGGAAAACGAAAACGGGCCAACCTTAAACTATTACATTTTCCTGGAAAACTGCAACATAAATATACTTGTGCACGTAGTTCACCTCTACCTCTAACACTTCATTTTTACGTACTTCAAAAAGCCACTTTTTCATAAATGTTACTATTGAAGGAGGTTGACACTTCACACTACACTTTTTTTGTTACAAGTTTTTGTTTTGTTGCTCCTCCTAGATTGTGGCAAAGCTGAAGTCAGGTGCGGGGGATGGCGCCTGCATCCCACAGGAATTTATATGTGATGGGAAAAATGACTGCGCTGATGGCAGTGATGAGGTCTCCTGCGCAGAATGTGAGTGGATTTAACTTTGATTCACTGACCATAGATCTGCCTTTCCATAGAGGTTGATCAAGTTTGTTTTGTAAGCTTATCTGCATTGCATATGTCTATTATAAGAACCATAGTTATTCATAAGCACAACAACTGACTTATCGTTCATCATGGCATCATGTCATCATCAGTCTTCATGACTTCAGGTAAAATAACAATAAAAAGCAAAATAAGAATACATACATACTGTAGTTCCTCAAATAAAGACCGAGGCCTTTATTTACCTGAACTGCAGAAGGGAGCCGGCTTTTATTTGAAGCAGGCTTTTATTTGGGGCAGGCCTGTATTTCTAATTCCATCAGTTTGGAAAATAATTGCTTTAAATAAACTGTTTTAAATTAATAGCGAATAAAAGCGATAGCGTCCCGGTGGACAAAAGTCATTGATTTTTTTAACATGCAAACATATCACCATTTACAACAACAGCCAGAAAGGCGACAAAACTATTTCGGTCAGAATTACTGTAGCCTAATCGGTAACCACAATTGAGACAGTTTAAAAAATATAAAATGTAATTTTTATAAAGGTTGCACGTGAGGTTAAAGCCTACTAACCCGACTCGGCTTTCTACAGGCTATTGGTTGCATGTGACGGGGAAAAAAAGCTTCCTTCCTCTTAAGAGTTATATACGTTTAAGCACTTTTTATCTTAATATATCTCTTTACATAAATATTATTGTCTACTTAAAAAAAAAAAAAAAATAGGATTTTTTTTTCTTTTTTTTTCTAACCCAACTAATGACATCTGCGCTTTCTATAGCCTATTGTGCATGAGGGAAAAAAGCTTCCTTCCACTTGAGATTAGTTGTGCACTTTTAAACACTTTTATTTTACTACATCTCTTTACATAAATATATATTTTTTTATACTTGTACTATACTTTCTTATACTATATTATATATTTATACTATAATTTCTTTTTTTTACTAACCCAACTAATTTCTGCAATGCATTCTAAATAGGTTGCACATGAGGGAAAAAGCTTCCTTCCATTAAAAAGAGTTGTGTACTTTTAAGCACTTTTCAATTTAATGTATTTATTTACATTCATTTTATTTTCTACTTAAAAAAATATAATTTTGTTAATTTTCTAACCCAATTAATGACTGCGTTTTCTAGGCTATATATCGTTGCAAGAGAGAAAAAAGCTTCCTACCACTTGAGAAGAGTTGTGCACTTTTAAGCACTTTTTATTTTAATATATTTCTTTACATAAATATTATTTTCTACTTAAAAAACTATAATTTCGTTATTTTTCTAACCTAATTAATGGCTCCGAGCTTTCTATATATCGTTGCACATGAGGGAAAAAAAGCTTCCTTCCACTTAAGAAGAGTTTAAGCATTTTATGTCGCTATATATATATATATATATATATATATATATATATATATATATATATATATATATATATATATATATATATATATATATATATATATATATATATAATTCTTTTTTTTTTTTTTTTTTTTTTTTTTTTTTTTTTACTTAAACTATAATTTTGTTATTTTTCTGACCCAACGAATTACTCGTCTGTGCTTCCAATAGACCTGTTTTACTGGTTGCACGCACTTTCTCTGAGATATTCAATTTTGATTTTACATATTGTTTTTTTTAAACGGTCTTTCGTGTAGCCTAGTTCATATGACCACTTAACAATATTTCATCAACATAGTTTATTTTGAAGCCTATTCTATTTTCTTGTAAAAAATAAAATATTTTAAGTTAAATGCAGAGTAAGACGTATAAAAAAAGTCGAGGTGAAGATCAATATTTGTGTAGCCTGCCCAACACAGTATTTTTACAGACGTCGAGTCTCTCATAGACTACAGTAGTAGCCTATTTAAAATGGCATAAATGCATCCATTATAATCTCAATTTCATTTACAGAGCCATCCCTACAAAGTTTTTAGGTTAACTATAGAATAGACTACTATAGGATTAACAGTGTTGGGAACGTTACTTTAAAAAAGTAATTAGTTATAGTTACTCACTACTTGTTCAAAAAAGTAACTGAGTTAGTAACTGAATTACTCTATAATAACTCGTTACCAGGGAAAGTAACTATTTGCATTACTGAAAAAAAAGAAAAAAAAGTTGCTATAAGTTTACAAGTTTCAGTTTCAAGTCAATTGAAATTAGTAGAACAGACAAGTGTTTATAACTTTTTTTTTAAATGTTCAAATATGTAAAATAACTTGGATGCCCCCAATATTAAATGTTAAATGAATGAAATAGACACTAAATAGAATAAATTATTATAAAACATTGTACAATCAAATTCAATAAATTATTGTAAATATCAGTAATAAAGTGGAACAATAAAACAAAATAGATTGTGATCACAGTAAATTGCCAGCTACTGAAAAGGTGAATTAAAACATTTAAAGTTTTAGGATATGCTTAAAATGTAACTTCTGATCAAGCTCTCTCAGCCATTAAGCAGCTTTTTTTTCTTATACTGGCTGTGCATAACATGATTTCTCCACTTTTGTAGATATCTAGCTGAAATGTACATGGTGATCGGTTACTTATTCCATATTACATGACACAGGTTGAAGTTGGTAATTTAATCCATTCCATTACATATTTAAAGCGTTAGTTCACCCAAAAATGAAAATTCTGTCATTATTTACTTACCTTCATGTCATTCCAAACCCATTCCAAGACCTTCGTTCATCTTCGGTACACAAATTAGGATATTTTTGATGAAATCTGAGAGTTCTCTGATTTCATCAAAAATATCCTAATTTGTGTACCAAAGATGAACGTCCAGAAAGGTATTAAAGACATCTACACATCTTAAAATAGTCTGTGTGACTTCAGTGGTTCAGCCCTTCATTTTATGATGCGACAAATTCTTTTTTTTTGTGTGCACATAACCCCCAAAATAACGACTTTATTCAACAATGTCTTCCCGTCTAGGTCAGTCTCCTACTCTGTTGATTTAGTACAGTCCAGCGCTTCCGAATTCTACACCAGAACACCAGTTCACTATTGGCTGACACTGTTCTTGTGAGCACCACAGACACAGACAATAAGAAAGGATCTGACTAACTACTTTTTGATTACTTTAGGTTACATAAGACCGGACTCGATAATTACATTGATTTGAATAGGATAATCATATGCCATATTGATATAAAAAAAAACAGAGAAAGAAAATGTATTGCATACTTGATCATCAACAGCATGAAGAGCATTCAATATTCAAAATGGGGTTTGTGATTGAACTGCAGGGGGTTTGTGAGTTTAATGAAACACTATCTTAAATTCCCAGGGGCTATTTCAAATAACTATATAAGGTCAAATAGGTTCAGCTGGCAGAAAAAAGGTAGAGGCATCCCTAGAGTGGAAAGACAGCCTTCCAAAGACAGTAATTATGGTTAAATGACTGGAAGTGTTTGACTGGAGTTTATTAAATATGCAATGTTGTGAAAACAGTTCTTAAAAGTGAGATGATTTCTCTAAATCCAGTGAGAAAATGTTGTGTGGCTGTCAGTTTTCAGTCTGATGACTAGTGGCTTGTATTTTTCACAACAAAATTTCACAAACAATCAATAGGAAAGTAACACTTGTCTGATTACTATTTTTTTTTTATTAATGTAATGTAATGTGATACAATATAATGTACTTAATTTTCAGTATTAAAAAAATTAATTCACATGTACTTAATGTACTTAAACGTGCAGTATGCAACTTTTGGCCACTAGGGGTCACTCATTCAAAATAATAACAACTGACGTACTTTGGTGACGTCGGGAAAGTGCGTGGGCTCATGGGAGTTGTTGTCATTATTGCCACTGTCAACCAGCGAATCTGGCATCTCCAGCAGAAAACATGTTCACTGACAAGGTAATTGATTGTTATATTACATCTCTATTATTGTTAAGTTTAGTTACGGCTTTTCACTTTATGTAATGTCAATCTAATGAAATAGCAGCAAGCTACCGTTACTTAACAAACTTATCAGTAACGTTAGATAATGTGCGAGACAGAATGTTGTGCGGGCGGTCGCTATGTCAACATACCTATAAGTTGGTAGGCTATGTTGACATATTAACCGCGCATCATAATTTGAGTTACTCAAATTATAGATATATTGACATGGCATCCGCGATTGTCGAACATTCTTTATATCAACAGTTCAATAAGGAAATAAATTTCAATTTAGTTTATCATTACCAACATAAAACATAGTAAATGAGAGAACCAGCACCAGCAATACGTTGTTCATTGGAACACGCGCTGTGTCGCTCCCCACGTTCATCAATCATTCTAATAAACATTTATTTTGGAACTCGGAGATATATGAATAAGTAGATCATTATTAAATCGATATTATATCTAGCTAGTATTAACATATGATAAAAGTGACGGTCACCTTATATTAATTGACCAAGATAGTGGCATATTACCTTATGAAGCTAACGTTACTTTCTCCAGCTAGGCTACATATAAAACCAATAATAGCTAACAGTTAGTCCATCTGCGTTTTACACATGACATCATCGTGTCACCAAATATACGGATAGAAATACTTTTGAATCAGTTTTTTAAAAAATAGCTCTTTCAGTCTCCAAAAACAGAGAATCCGCCTGTTTGAAAAGCCGATACAAAATGTATAACATTACGTATTCAGCTAAACGCGTCTCAATGTGGTCAAGATCGCTATGCAATATGCAAACATACAGCATGTTATGATTATATGATTATTATGTTAGCTGAATGGTTACTTAAATGACCTGTTTATTGTCACGAAGATTTCGCCATCTTTCAAAGGCTTCTCCAAGGTTTACACGTCTCTTGCTTCTTTTACTGTCCCAAAATCTTCTCGGGTCATTTTTTTCACCCTTACGTTTGCGCTTTGTTGAGCTGGCAAAACGTACAGGCAAAGAGTAGTCATGATCCAAATCATACAGACTTTTTTATACGGGGGTTCCCCTTATACTGTCTGTCAGTGTTCCTCTTTGAGTTTGGCGGTTCCGCCCATAGATATCTATGGTTCCGCCGAGTTCCGCAGGAAGCAAGACGCAATCGTGGATATGACGTGAAAGACTGGCGACATAACGGAAATAAAGACACGGTCCGTGTCTTCGAATTAAAATATTAATTTCTCTGGATTTAGAAGTTAATTAGAACTGTCGGGATAATGTAAACACACAACTTTAAAAAATATATAACATAGATATAGTGATCTTTTATATTTTTAATGCTGAAACATTACATATTGTGCCTTTAATAGTCAGTTGCTACCCAGCGCTGCATGTACATTTACACTGAATATTGAGTACCATTAATTAATGGGATAATTAACCTGCTTTTCATATGCAGCTTCAACGATTAGGCTGAAACTAGTGAAATCATACATTTTGGTCTTTTCTAGAGTGTTCAGTCCTTATTTACTGCCCTTTCTTTCTATCCCAAAGTTCATTGTTTTTTGTATCCTTCAGCCGAGATAAGTGACCTATCCCACAATCAATAGGCCTGATCAATAAGGTGGCTCTTGCATCACCACAAACGAGGCGTGGGTCTTTGGTGATGAAAAGAAGCTGCAACTGATGTTTTATTCCCTTTGTTTACCTCAAGTTGTTCTTTCTTTACACTCTCTTCCTCTCTTAGCGGCTGGTGTCTGCAATGATTTCTCCTTCAAGTGTAAAAACTCGCAGTGTGTGAACAAAGTGAATGCAGAGTGTGATCGCGAAGACGACTGCTCTGATGGTTCGGACGAACAGGGATGCAGTAAGTCAGATTTTTTTAATGTATTTTTTTAATGGAACTGTGTGTTGGTTTACTTCCACATGTTGTATGAAGTTGCCATTTGATTAAATCGCATAGAGCTACAAGTTTCCGGATAAATTGAGAATCACTATTTTTTGTTTGAAATAGAGATCACGATTCTGAACAGACAATTAAACAAAATGACATGTAATGTACTAGAGGTTCTGTTAAAATGTTAATTGCTGCCGTCTTTTTAAAAATGTTTCATTAATTTTAAAGAATTATTCTTAAAAGTTGGTTGGGCCTACATGGATAGGACTTGTTTTGTTCAGAACATCCCACGGATGCTCGATTGGATTGAGATCTGGGGAATTTGGATGTCAAGTCAACACCTCAAACTCATTGTGCTCCTCAATCCATTCCTGAGCCATTTTTGCTTTGTGGCATAGAGCATTATCCTGCTGAAAGAGGCCACAGCCACCAGGGAATACTGTTTCCATTAAAGGGTGTACATGTGTAACCCCTTCTGTTCGGACCGGGACTCGAACCCCAGTCTGTCGGCATGAGAGTCGGACGCTCTAACAAGGAGGCTAAAGGATGCAACCCCTAGTGTCAGTCGCTAGAGCGTCTCTGGTCAGACACATGGTCTGCAACAATGATGGAGATGCTGTGAGCCAGTAGTCTAGCCATCACAATTTTGCCCTTGTCAAACTCGCTCAAATCCTTACGCTTGCCCATTTATCCTGCTTCTAATGCATTACCTTTGACAAAATGTTATCACCCACTAACAGGTGCCGTGATGAAGTTGTAGTAATGTGTGCAATTCACTTCACCTGTCAGTGGTCATAATGTTATGCGTGATATTATTATGTTATATGTTATGTTATGTTATGTTATGTTATGTTATGTTATGTTATGTTATGTTATGTTATGTTATGTTATGTTATGTTATGTTATGTTATGTTATGTTATGTTATGTTATGTTATGTTATAGATTACATTACATCATATATCATATCATATCATATCAATTATGGTGAAAAGCTGTATCATAACTTATCATAGTAAACCACTGTTGGTTAAATTCCTAGAAAAAGTAAATAAGATAACTAAGGTGTGTGTGTGTGCGTGTGTGTGTGTTGTACTGAATTGGTATCAGCCAATATTGAAGATTTAAATATTTTTTAAGATTTAGATAATCATCTTGTTAATTTAAAGGTGCTTCAATTATTGCAAAGATTTTACCCTTAACAACAGACTTGAAGCACAGAACTCTATGCAAATGTGCTACAGTCTTTTCATGTATTGGTTAATTTTAATTATGTCTGGTTATTTTAAGATTTAGATCATCTAAAAGCGATTGGATAATAACAGGAAAAAAAGTACAACAGGTTTTATTAATATTAATTTGAAATGCAGTCAAGTCTCTTTCAGACTAACTCTTTTATAAAACCCAACTAATAGTTTAAATCACTCACAGTTGTTATTGATTTAGTTATGAAGTAGTATAGATTTATGATATACAATGATGTATAAGAGTATACAATTACCACCCGGCTCTAGTGTCTTTATGGTATAATTATTTGAAGATAATGAGCTTCCCAATGTTTTTGCAAGCTTTTTGGTGTTTTAACGAATTTAAAAAGCAATTGTAATTTCCAGAAGTTGCTGCATCATCAACAATGTGGTAATTAGTGTAAAAAAAAAATTCACATTAGAGCCCCAAGCCATTATACTTTTTGTATGAAAACTTACTTGACATTTCTTCATTCTCTTTCTACTCCTTTTATAGGCCTCAGGGTTGCTAGATTCTTTTTCCTTTCCTCATTGTGTTTTTATTAGCCAGCACGGTTCGTTTCTCCATATATCTGCCTTGTTATGATTCTGCTCGAGTCCTGCTAAAGGCCGACGGTCCTGTGAGTCAGAGCAGATGTTTCGAGAAACTCGAACTTTCAGTGCAAACAGTTTTGCAGCAAGCCCTCTGATCTTATCCCTGCTGGTCTTGTACAAGACCCCCTTAACCTCTCATCTCAGCATGCCAGTGCCATCCCTTCCGTTGTCTTCCTTGTAGTCTCTCTTTGTGTTTGAACCGTTCCTACAATTTGGTTTCAGACTGTGGAGTCCGGCCATTCAAGCACAACCGTATTGTGGGTGGGCAGAACGCAGATGTGGGTGAATGGCCGTGGCAGATCAGTCTGCATTTCAAGACCGACGGACACGTCTGCGGCGCCTCAATCATTTCCAACAAATGGCTGCTGTCCGCGGCCCACTGCTTCATCCAGTCTAATGCAGAGTAAGTTTGTTTATTGCATCTCTGTATGGCTTTTAGTGTTTCTGTATTTTATTTTATCACTGGCAGAAATTACACATTTGCTAAGTATCTTTCTGCATTCACTTTGTGCCCAAACTTCATTCGATGTCAGCACTCTATGTTTGATCAAAAACTGAGCTGGTATTTATTCTCATTGGCCAGCAGGTGGAGCACAAGACATTGGCATAAAATCATACTTTACCTTGATGAGTTATTCCAACATGTTTCTGAGCCTGAACCATTAAAGCTGAACTGAAAGATAATTCACTCTCCTGAGCTATGGTTTCAGCATGAAATCCAAATTGACCCCATTTACTTTCTTAATAAACGTTTCTGGTCTTTTTGTGAATGATACATAAATACACAAATGTCTTTCATCAAAATGTAATAACTTGTTCCACCTCTGAAATGGCTTTGCTTTTCGGCTGAAATTACCAAGCCCTCTTATTTTTCAATCCCTCTTCATATACACTACCTGTCAGGAGTTTAGAATAATTAGGGTTCTTTTTTTTTTTTTTGGAGGGGAAAAAAAGTCTTACCAAAAAAGTCTCACCAAGGCAGATTTTTTTGTGTGTCAAATGTTACACATTAAAATAAATACTTTCTATTTGAATATTTTTAATGTATTTAATGATTACATAAAAAGTAAATAAATACTGTTATTTAACCTTCCATTCATGAAATAATTACACACAAATATTAAAGGTGTTGTGTTAAAGTGTTATATATTTTGTTCGGTTGAGTTCTTACAATTCCCCACGTTTCCAACTATTTGTAAATTGTGATTTAAATTGCTATTTTAACCAAGGAACTGGAACGTCTGAGGGAGTCGCCTGTAAATGTGTCATATCTGCGCTACCCTCGGTTTCCTGTTTTATTTGGCAGAAACGCTTTACTCTTAGCAGTGTGGTCAAGTGTGAGTACACACAGAGTAATGTCATAACATCACTTTCAACACACTTAAATGTATCTAATATGATAAATACAGGTGATTTCTGCCTGAGTCCTATCCCGATTCTTTCCCACAGGCTGTGAGGTGAAGACCAAATGTCCCAAGATTCTGTGCTCAAACTAGGCATCATCAAAATACGTCTTTGTTTTGAATAGGCGCCCTCTGGCGGACGGAAAAGTTGCATGATGTAGCTTTAAGCACTTATAATGAACTATTATTAAAAATTGAGCACCAATAATAATTAGTAAGTGAGCAGCAAATTAGCATATTAGAGTGATCTCCAAAGAATTGTGACAGTGAAGACTGGAGTAATGATGCTGAAAAGCATCGGCTTTTATCACATAAATAAATACATTTTCAAATATGTTCAAATAGAAAACAGTCATTTTAAATTTTAAAATTATTTCACATCATTAATGTTTTTACTGCATATTTTTATTAAATAAATGCAGCCTTGGCGATATTGTTAATTTCTTCAGAAGAGACGAGACTAAATTATGTTGGTCAACGACCTTTTTTTCCATGACTAAGATGAGACTATGATGAGAGTGCACCAATGTCCAAAACGCTGACTAAGACTAAATTAACATGCATTATTGTTGACGAAAAAAGACGAGATTACATTTTTTTTCATAAAATAACAACTAAGATAGAATATCTCATTTTCGTCAACAATCATGCCTTCAAAATATTCCGAACGAGTTTGCGCTGTTGTTGCTGCCAGCCTGTGGCTGCAACACAAAACTACATGGAGCCAGAAAGCAGTTGCCAACTGACACGCATTTTGCGCGAGGTCCACGCTTTCAGCCTCTGTCTTACACTCTCACTCTGTCCATGTAAATCTCACGCCAAATTTGTAAAGTTTTAATAGGAAATTCAAACAATACATAGCGTTTTGGCACTTAATATGGCATAACAGTTCAAGCCAGAGCCGTTGAATAACAGAGTTGCAACGTGTTCATCTACAAGCAGCGCTGAGGGGCACGTGGATCATGGAGCTCTCAATAGGTCCACACAAGCCAGCGCTGTCAATACATTTGACAATATCTAGACAATATCTTCACTATACAGGTAAACAGTACAGCATAGTGTGCATTGATTATTATGTCAACCACATTTAAATTATAGTGTTATTATGGAGAGTGATTGAGATGCAACAATGTTAAAATGAATGTTACACTTTTGAAAAAGAATACACTTTTGAGAGTACTTCGACTCGGCACAGTAAAAAGTCCCGGATGAAAAATCCTCCCTCACATCTCCCCCTACCCCCTTTTGACAGAAATGAGAGGGGGAGGGGGAGATGTGAGGGAGGATTTTTTCAGCCGTGACTTTTTACTGCGCCGATTCAAAGTACTCTCAAAAGTGCTATTCCGCCATACATTATAGTTCTCCATTTTAACCCGCTAAGAAAAGGGCCATGTTTTATTTTGTGTCACCATACTTGGTCGTTCAACTATTCATGTAACTGTATTTAAATAGGGAAAATGTGGAGGTGTTTGGTCGCTTCGAACTTGATCTCTGTTTGGTACCATAGTGAATGAACTGGGCTTAGTGGGCTAAATGCTATCAGATCGTCACCGCGCGTCAGAGAGATTAAGTGCACGTACTGAACAACATAGTTTATGATAAAACGGTGAAGTATCTCTTTAAACTGGAGAAAGGGGCTATTACAACTATTTTCCTGCAAGCAATATGTAGTGATTTATCCACTTATTGACCGATTAAACAATCTCTGATTAAATTAAAAGTTTCATAGAGAGACAGCATTGTCTAGATGATGCAAGAATCTAGTACAGTAACAATAGGAGACTCCAAGTACCATGTATAACCAAAACAGCGTATAGTATACTGGTTTTGTCGGGGGGAAAGAAGAGCGTTCGTGTTTGCGGTTGCCAGATTTCAGTAATTTAAATCCCCCAGTCAGAGCTTTTCTGTGAAACGAACACGTATACTATCTGGTGTTTTTACCTAAACATGTTCAATCTGGCAACCATATGCACGCAAGTTCTCTCTTGCGCTCGCGGATGATCTGAAAACACCAATAAACAAAGAAGCTGCATTTTATCAATCTCCATTTGAGATGTTCAGTTTAAAGTGTCATTAAGTCGGTCTGTGTTCTGTCAGGACGGTCAGGACTCAAGAGCCATTTCGCTGAACAACTGAACTTGTGTGAGCTGCTGAAATAAGCCAATCAGAGCAGAGCTCAACATTAATATTCATGACCCTTCCAAATAAGGCAAAAACAGCATTACATCCTAAGGATAATTTATAGGGTTGTAAATGGACCTGTAAAACTGTATCTGGACAATTGCTGCCCTTAAATAAGCCGCATACCCTCTATCAGTGTTGGGGCTACTAGCTTAAATACATTTTTCAGTAGCGTGGTGGTAGCGTCACTGTTTTCTCTATGAAATAGCTTTTCAGTAGCGAAGCTCCTCTGTTGATCAAGTAGTGCGGTAGCGTCCACACAAGCTAACGTTAAATTTTCCCAAGCATTTCTGAAGATCAAGCTCAAATTTGAAACACAACTGATAAGAACGCGGATATACTTCACTTTCTACGTTCCTTTCTGCCTTGCGCAGAAGCGTGCAGATGCACGCGCGAGCCTTTCAAAGAACTCATTTACGCGCGAACGCGTAAAGACGGGATAGGCGACTCTAGATAGATCTAGTTGACATTTTTTTTTTCTAGTGCTCAATTCGCTGTTGCACGTGCATCGTCCGCACGGTGACAAAAGAGAAACTGCAGTTTTAAAATCTATTGTGTCTCTTGAATAAACACCTCTTGTTAAAAGTATCGGGGTCCAGCCTGGCCACCACCTCTTGATATAAATGAATGAATGAAACTTGTTTTAATGTGTGTGGGAGATCGAACACACACACACACACACACACACACACACACACACACAGGCTACATATTTTGTTTTTTTGCCATGTTGGTATTGTTTGTAGCAGGTCTTAATTATTTTGCTACTGTGTCTATATGCTTGACTATTATTGATCACTGAAATAGCATTGATTGGAATGAAGTGGGTTCAATATAAAATTAAATAAATAAAAAGTAGCTTATATGTAGTAAACTACTTTTTTTCAAGTTGCTGTAGTTTAGCTTGCTACATTTCCCAGGGGGGTAGCTTCAGCGTAGTGAAGCTTAATTTAATGTAGAGTAACTGGTAGCTTAGCTCACTACATTTTCCAAGTAGCTTGCCCAACACCGCCCTCTATGTAGATATCAGGGAACAATTTAACATATTGTTTCAACTCATTCTAGGGCACATTTAAATATGACTAAAACTGAAAAGGACATTTAGCATAACACCAAGACTTAATTAAAAATAGGTGACAAAATTAGCACTACTTAGTGAGCAGATGAGTATTCTTTAAAAACCATGAATATTTGTCATATAACAGCTTTTCACAATCCTGCCTCTTTTCTCATTAAATCTGATTTCCTCAGATTTCCCGTCAAAATGCTGAGTTAAACTAGATTTGAACGCCATTTCATGTTGACCTTTCAAAACATCTGATTTGAACAACTAACCTCCAAAACAACATTGTTTGCACTGTCTCTTCCAACAGCTACAAAATTACATCCAACTGGCTGTCGTACAGTGGTCTGCGGGACCAGAACATCCAAGATCCCAGCTCTGTTCAGCGGCGTTCTTTGAAGACCATCATCCCCCACCCAAGCTACAATGAAATGACCTACGATTACGACATCTCCTTGTTGGAACTGAGCCAGCCATTGAACTTCAGCAACACTGTGCATCCCATCTGCCTTCCGGCATCGACCCACGTTTTCTCGGCCGGCAGTTCCTGCTTTGTTACAGGCTGGGGCGCGCTCCGAGAGGGAGGTGAGGCAGCTTGTGTGCCTGAGGGCTGCCCTTTGCGTTTGGAGTTCCTCTTTCCATGAGATACCTTTGGAATTGTGCCTCACAAGTTTGACATTTATCAATCCCTTGTTTCAATGTTACTTTTAGCACAAACTCTTGTCATGTGCTTTCGTTTGGATTTTTGTGTTTTATTTGTGGAGGCACACAACTAATTCCAATCAATTCAAACAACCATTATGAGTAAAGATTTTTGCTTTTTGGTTTTCCGAATCGTTCTCATAGGACTAATGCTTTATTTATGTGTTGTAGGAAGTGCTGCAAAAATCCTGCAGAAAGCAGAAGTAAAGGTGATTAATGATACAGTATGCGACATGGTGACCGACGGTCAGGTGACTTCTAGAATGATGTGTAGCGGCTACCTCACCGGCGGTGTGGACGCTTGTCAGGTAAAAAAACAAAACACATTCATGTTTCTCATATCCATCATATATATATATCCATACTATATCCAACATTGATGATTAATCTACATATTAAAATGATTTCTGAAGGATCATGTGACACTGAAGACTTGGATTAATTGCTGATGAAGATTCAGTTTAGCATCACATAAATAAAGTATATTTTACAGTTTATTAAAATAGATTTTTCCCTGTAGTTTTGATCAAATAAATCCAGCCTTGATGGACTTGATAAGAGACTTATTTCAAAAACATAAAAAATAGTAATGTTTCCAAACTTTTGATTTATACTGTAGAAATACATCCAGTGACTTGAGTGTAGACTGTAAGGTCAAAAAACAAAAAAAAGATGTGTCCATCTAACTTAAAATAAAATTATTGCAAATAATTGAAATAACAATACAATAATTGTAGAATAATGAGGGAAAAGAGGTCATGTATAAAGCACAGCTCGCACTGACGACACTTTCAAACCAAGCAGCTTTCTGTTGGTCAACGGAGCGAACTGAACATGATGCCAAATCTGCTTGGGGAAAACGTTCACCCTCAAGCGTAATTCTAATTTGTGTGGATTACTATTAAAATGACTGATTCAACTGTGGAAATTTGTCAGTGTGACTACACCTTAAAGGCTAGTATACCACTATTTTTCCTAAGTTAGCATTTACAAAGTTGTAATCATAACACCCTCAAAGCAGCTAAAAAGCTTTGTAACTAAAACACGCAGAATTACACATTTATTGAATGCTAATGAATTCAAGGTGGTTTAATAGCCATTTAGATGCACTGTCAAGCCTTTTTTATCCTGTTCTATTCATTCAGAAACACCTACAGTACAAATATGACATGAGCATAATGCCGTCAAAGTGTTCAGCTAATGTTGTTGTCTTTCTGCGGTGTGTGTACAGCCTCGTAGTGGAGAAGATTAATTATTCTACCTTGTTCCCTGATATTTAAATGAGCTGATTTCCATAATTTCTACTTCTATTGCACTTGTTATTCATCTTGCTTTCCCCTTCTGAACGCTCTGTGCGTCTCTCTTATTCTGGTTGTAATCTTCTTAGTGTGCTTTTTTTCTTTTTCTTGCGCAGGTTCCGGTCCTGGTCTTGTGAGTTCTTTCTATCTTTCTCTCCAGCAATAGCAGTTCATAGATTTTGCTCACTCTCTCTTTCTTTGTACTTTGTGCCATCCTTCTCACCCTCTTTAATATTTTTTCATTCACTTGGTTGTTTTCACCCCCCCCCCCCCCTCTCTCTCTCCCCCTCTCCCTCTCTTTTATTGCCACGTCTGTTTACATTGCAATATTGGCAAAGTAATTAAGAGCCGAATTGTATTACACACAAAACAAATCATTCAGGAATAATAGTAATAGAATGAAATGACACAGTAAATAAGCAGCTTAAATTAGAGGTACAAAATAATAAATGATAAGTGATTACAATAATAATTAAAATGTTTGCAATTGATTCACATGCCCTCCTTTTTCCTTTCGATATTCTCACATAAATAATCATTTCATCTCCTCTTTAAATTTCAAGCAATTTATTTGCATGATTTTTTTTTTATATACAATATTGCCACAGCATTGATACACACAATAAAAAAGTTTCCAGTGATGCTAAAATAAATAACCACAATATACAATAAAATAATATAGAATAAAATAAACATTCATTAATGAACATTCTCGTGAGTAGATCGACAGGCAACTCTTGAATATGTTTTGTTACATATGTCCTCCATGCATTTGGTCTTTTTCAAACAGTTTTGGAAAATGTGGAATGACTTTTAAAAGTGTCTTTCTTCTGGCTTCCTTAGGGAGACTCGGGCGGCCCTCTTGTGTGTCGTTCCGATGTTGGCAAATGGTTCCAGGCTGGCATCGTGAGCTGGGGAGAAGGCTGCGCTCGGCGGAACAAGCCTGGCGTCTACACGCGTGTCACCAAACTGCGGGAATGGATCCGTGAAATCACATCCGTATAGTCGAGCCTGGACCTGCAATCATACGACAACCAAAGCAGAATAACAGAAATGTTCAGTGCTGTGAATATTTAGTACATTACGTGAGCCGCACTCGCACAAAACGTTTGCAAAACACAGCTTTGGTCGACAATTTTTTTTTTTTTTTTTTTTTACTTTGGATCATCTGCTTTGAACCACCTGGTTGTTTTCGTAATAGCATATTCATTCATTATGACTATAATTTACTATGTTTCGGTTATTATGGCTTATCAGTGAGGTTTTTCATAACTATATCAATCTAAAGTTGAGTTCAGCTTTAGTCAACCACACAAAAATCTTTATAAAATAAATGCAGATAGCACTGTAATGAGGATATATATATCACTGTGATGTACTGTTACACTCATTTACCAACTCCGTTGTATTGCTTTCATTTGTTTGTATCTGATTTTCTTGGACAGTAATTTCATAAATGGCACTTAGAGATTAAACTGTCCTATAATGAGACTGCCAACAACTTATGACCTGGTGTAATGTTATCTTTCTGAATTATATTCTTTTAAACAAATCTTTTAACTTTGTTCTTGTGCTCAAAACGTGCCTTTCTTCCAAAGACTGGACCCTGCTTCAGAAACAATGACTCTTGTGTTTCAGTCTTTGGAGCAAGCTTCAGTCCCTATTTTCTTTTTTCTTTTCTTTTCTTTTAGTGAAGGTCAAAAGCTTCTTTGCAATCTAGAAATTTCTGTAAGCATCCCACTCAGGCTGACCTTCTTTTCTCACATCTGTGTGATCTTGGGACCTCAATGGCAAAGCTCTAAAATGGAGGATTAGGTAAAAATAGGATATTTCCGTCATCCATTTGCCAATACAACCAAGGCCAACATGGGTCACTCACTTCTGCTGCATGTTAAAGTTCCAGCCAATCAATGTCAATGCAGTTGGCTGAAACAACCTAGCAGGATAGTCTCTGCTTCAAAGAGACCCGAACGTTTTGAAGAATCTATAATGCTGGATCCTCAAAGACTTGGCAAGTTTCTTTCCCATGGAAAGTCCACTTGCTTAGTAAGAATTTCAGGCTCTGTAGTGTAGTGACTTATTTTCCTAGGAGGTACAAGAGACGTAGGCTGTATTTTGAGAGATGTCAAGCAATAGATTATATATTTATGTACTACTGAATGATGTACAATTTGGCTTGTCAGGCTTTCATTTTTAAATTGTTAAACCACAATGAGTGTATATGGCTTTAAGTGTCTGGGTGACTACCATTTGTAAATATTTTACATGCTTTTGGCATTGCAAATTTAGCATATTACTTGTTGGTCTTTTTTCTGTGTAGTTTCATTGTGTTTTATATTTAAACATTATGCAAATGTTTTAATGTATTCCAATTTCTCAAGTTTACAATGTTTTCTTGACAATAAAATACATGGTGGTTTTACATTCTCAAATTTCTTTTACGTTTTTTGCTTAATTCCCATGCAAGTTAATTTCCCCCTAAAAATGCAAATGTAGTAAAAACATCTAAAAACTGTTTTATCAATATTAAATGAGTTGGCCTTGGTATAAACCAACATCAACATTGCCTTCAACAATTCTTTTCCCATAAATCAGTGGTCTCTTAAAGGAAAATGATACAAGAAAACTTCATAAATCTACCCTTTCAGTTGACGTGATCGAGAACCTAAAGCGTGACTTTGTTACAAATGCGAATGCACCAATAAAAAAACCTCTTAAGTTTAATTAAGCATTGTATTGCACTGCGACAGTTGTTTTAAATGGTTGGCAGAGTATTGAACTTAGGCTAATTACATGCCAGATTTGACCTTGTATGAGCATTAGATTGGTGCTCAACCTTTTACATTATCTCCACTCGATGTCAAAACATCTCATGCACATTAATTCAGTATCTAGGCAACCAAAGGTCACTATCGCTTGACTGAAACAAAGCATTGTGGTAAATTAAATGAATTTATTAAATCCATCTAACTATTATTTAAGCAGTTTTGCTACTACCGGACTTCTGGCCGTTGACGCACCTTTGCAGCGGTTAAGGCGCTTCAGCTCTTTTCCATTGCTGCTATCCGGCAAGCTTAAAAGAGCAAATTTGAAATTTGTTTCAAAATGTCACACCAGGAGTGTGGCAACGCACTCACCCTGGACGCATTAGAAGAGCACAGTGAATGTCAGCTGCCTAGGGAAGGCCCTGCAGAAGCCGTCCTCTCACTGCTAGAGTATGAGTCTCGCCCCTTTGAGCTCATGGATCATTTTCTTTTGAGAGAGTAGTCCCACCCCTAACACCCTCCTGTTCTCTGGCTCCCAGAAACCACGGAAGAAGAAACAACAGAGCCAGAGGGTTGAGCTAATGTGTGCAAGTGAGCTCACACTGTCTCGAATCCTGCGATCACCCTTCCCTCAAAGAGAGGATTTCCCGGTGCTCTTTTCCTACAACAGACCAGCGCCCCTCGTCTGGCGAAAGCGGTATGGTCTCGTTTAGGGTGATCTGAGGAGGAGTTACCTGGTGACAGCATGTTGTTGGTGACTTCCAATACGGAGGAGCAGTCAAGCTCCATGGAGGACTCAACCCCCTTGCTGCCCAAGGATCCAGGCAACGCAGGACTAGGCTGGGCGCTGGGCACATACGCATCCTCTAAAAGGGCATTGAGGAGCTCGGGCTGGAGAGACACCATCCGGCAACCACCTTGATGAGTGACTGATGAAAGATTCTTCCAGGGTGCTGCCAATGGGCCCCTCAACAGAGACCTACTCCGTTCTCCCCGGAGGTTCATCTCCCCTATTCTGCCATCCCCTGTGTGTCAAGCTGGGTTCTAAACACAATCAATGGAGGTTACTTTGCTCCAATTCACTCACAGACCTCACCACTTTAAGGGCATGGTCCAGACTTGAGTACTAGGCAGTAACGTGGACATCCTCCAGTAAGCAGAGGGCTTACTGGCAAAGGGGGCCATAGTTTTGAGATCACCATCTCCCCGTGAGTCAGACTTTTACAGCCGCTACTTTCTTGTTCCAAAAAAGGATGGTGCCTCGGACGTGCCCTGATAAAGTGGCCATTCGGGATGTTAACATTGAAACAAATCCTCTTGCAGGTTTGTCCAGGGGATTTGTTTTTGTCAGTGGATATAAAAGATGCTTACTTTTATATTCAGATAGCCCTTCATCACAGACTGTTCTTGAGATTCCTGGTCGAAGGGGTAGCTTACCATTATATTGTCCTTCCATTCGGACTGTCTCAAGGTCAAGCCCAGAGAAGTGATGGAACATCAACTGCCTGGAAATGCTTGTAGTTTTTCTGGGCCTCAAAATCTTCCTGACAGACCTAAAATAACACCATGTCAGTGGTGGCCTCACTCTCACTCAAACTGAATCAAGTGGCGGACATGCTGTCCCAGGGCACATCCCCAGGCGAGTGGAGACTTCACCCTCAGCTGGTTCAATCAATTTGGAGTGTCTTCAGAAGGGTAAAGGTCAACCTCTTTACCTCAGAAGACAACTCCCAATAGTTTTCTCAAAGGGCAGTGGTACACTAGCCCATGAGTGGCCAAATTTGCCAATTTATGCCTTTCCCCGATCGCTCTGCTACCTCAGGTTGTTTAGCCAAATCAGAGATGACACATGCTGTGTCCTTCTGCTGGCCACCCTTAGAGATGGTACAGCTGCTGTCAACAGCCCCTGGCTGATTTATTTTGGGAAGGACTTCCTTTTCCAGGGAAAGTAAATGATTTGGCACCTCCAACCCAAGTTGTGGATTCTTCATGTGAGGCACCTTGACGGGAGCCTATGCACCTTTCCAGCAAGTTTTCTGAGTATGATCTCAGAGGCTAGTGCCCAGACTACTACATCTCCTATGCTGGTGTGCAATCTGGAATAATGACACCATGTCTTGCTACGTTTCACTAGTGTTATCCTACCTGCATGAGCTGCTAGATAAGAGGTGCTCCCCTTCCACACTCAAGGTCTATGTGGAGGCCAACACGGTGAACCCTACTTTCGTGGCCGGCCAGTCATTTGGTAGGAATGACTTAGTGATACGGTTCTTGAAGGGGGCCAGAAGGCTAAATCCACCTCATCCTCATATTATTCCAACTTGGGACCTGTCCACGGTCATCAGGGCTCTCAGAGACCTGCCCTTTAATCTGCTCCAGTCAGCCGAGCTACAGCCTCATTCGCTTAAGACTGCACTTCTGCTGGCTTTAGCATCAGTCAATTAATTGGGTGGCTTGTAGGTGCTCTCGTTGAGCATTTGCAATGTCATCCTCAAAACAAGATGACCTCAAGCCTAAGGTGCTCTCTACTAAGAGCACAGGTCATTACCCTCTCCACTCCTGTTTCGGGGGATAAGGGCTCTAAGAGTATTTGTAGAGGGCTCTGGTCAGTTCCGGCAATCAGAACAGCGTTTGGTGGGCTTCAGGGGCCGCACTTAAGGGCAGACAGTGGCCCCATTGTTACCCCATGGATTGCATCCCCTTAGCATCAGCTAAAGACTGATGCGAGTGAACTGTATCGATAAGGGAACGTCTTGGTTACTTATGTAACCTCAGTTCCCCGAGATTACGGTAAACAAGCATTGCGGTTCAATCAGGTTTCAGCCTTCTCGGCGGAAAGGAGTTTCTCCATAGTGCCATCTAAAAACTGTCGTAATGCGCATTCCTGTTATCTCAGAGAGTCAAGGTTACATAGCTAATAAGCAAGCTGTTTTTTTTTGTGGGATTTTTTCAGCGTGTGTCAGGAAATTATGAGACAAGTTTATACAGTTGACTTTGTTTTATGACGGTCAGTGTAAAATATAATTTGGAAATACCTAGAGTTTAAAATGTGTGAAAAAATTCAAATGAATACAAATTCGAAGGGTCATATTTTTTATGAACTCTCCAGTATAAGATTAATATTTTACAGTCAGCATACATTTTGGATATCTAGTTTAAGGATTAATAGGCCATTAAAAATGTAAAACTTGGCAAACATGGTCAAATCAATTATGAGCTGGTTATTCTGTTATCATCATGGTAAGATCGGAGGCTGTTGTGCTGAATTGTGTGTGACCCACCTAATTATGTTACAATAAGGAATTGTATTGTGCTAATCCAACCTACTACTAATTTTCAATACTATTCTTAACCCTACTGTCAGTACAGTGCATATAGGATCACTAAATTTGGCACTATACCACCATAAATTGACAATAACTACTCGGTTATTTCATACATTTGTAAACTAGCATGAGAAAGAATGTCACGAACCAATATATAAAGTGACACCTACCACTCTTAAATGTATGATGGAAACTGCCACCAACCATTCAGAAGTGTGTTGGACCTTGACACTGGCTCTTCACATGCAGAATAAGGTAGGTCTGTAGATACTGTATAAAATGGGTGTCTATTATACTGTGGCTACAGCAAGTCAAATACTTAAAACATCCAGGCATCTCCAGAAGAAATGCATGTTCGCATTGTAAAAAATAAAAAATAAATAAATATATATATAGTATAGTATAGAATTATGTTTTATTTCATTTTATTACGTCTAACAAATAACACCATCCACAACTGTTTTAAGTTTTATTTTGCACTAATAACCTGTTACACTTACCCTTTCTTGCTTACAATGATTAATTGATTTTTTTTTTTTTTTTTTCTAAATTATGATTTTGTGTCATAATTACACCAGTATAACTGCTTTGTCTGTCACTTCTGGAGGTGTCACATGTTCCAAAACGTCAGTGGCACATGGTGCAATCCATTGGCCCGTCGCAAGTTTTGGTTTCACGGTAGTAAAAAACGGATGTGCTTGCACAGCAGCATGTGCCAATGGCTCTTGTTCGAAAGATGCCATGCTACTTAATGTTAATACCGTCTCTACATTATGTATCTATATGCACTCGTGTGCACTTTGTTGGGTTACAAGTGTATTTTTGTCAGTTATAGTGTTATGCAAGGAATGATGACAGATGATGGAAACATGACCCTAAATTTACCAGAGTAGCCATCCATTTTTTTTTTGTTTAGCCATTTGTTTAATGCTGAGTACGTGTTTATGTCTTCAACAATCCCTGCGGTGAAGCTCGGCGTGACATGATGAAATCTGAGAGACTGGGTGACACGACTAGATAATGTTGTCACACAACACCCGCTCCGTCAGCGTAATATTCCGTCGCGTTGGGGGAGACGGCCTGTGCCTGCTATGTTTGATACGCAGACAGCGGGAGGCTTGGGAATCTCATCCGTCTTTATTAAAAACCCCGCTGTCGCCGCGGGAATAAGAGAATCAACATAGGCATCACTGCTAATTTATGTATTCATCAACTCGGCAGCCCCGGTATTGTTTGTCCTCGTTCCCTCATGACATTTGACGAGACCCAGCGACGTGTGCCAAACTCACTCCAGTCAGAGCAGATATTATTTGAAATGGTTTTATTTAAATATAAATATGTGTACAAAGTTACAAGCAACAATAGCTCATTTTTTAGCAAATAAAATAATTTGAACATTATTAAAAAAGAAACAGAAGAAAATAGTCAATTAGTTGTGTAACACTTTTCACCTCTCCAAAACTGATAAGTAACATGGGGTAAAAACCGTGAACCAAATAAAGTCAACTCAAAGATATAGATATATGCATTTTATAATATAAAGGTACTTTACAATAGAGCAGCTTACACGCTGTACATTAAGGCTTATATAAAATATAAAAATAAAGACAAGCAATGTTTTGTTTCACCTATCTTACAGTTCATTTTTATTTTTATTTTTTTATTTCCAAAATGGAGCCAACCATTCAGGCTTAAAGGAAAATGGCAGTATGGAAACCTCCAAACGCAGGTCTCCATGATCGAATTGACATAGGGTGCAGTAAGCGGTTTCTCACACAAGGAACAAACAGATGAGAAGAAATGCTGAATACGTTCACGTACACACATCATCTGCATGCAACAGACAGGAGTGAATTTCCCAACAATTTGTACAGTCATTGAAGTGGCTCTAAGTGGATATGGACAGTACTGCATTTCACTTGCATTTTTTTTTTTTGTTTTTGTTTAAGTTGTTTCTTTTATGTAAACATGTTGGTGCTACCTGACGGTGTCAGCGATGTCAGCATGACATAACAGTCACCTTGGCACACTCTGTATTTAATAACATACAGTGGTCACGTAAGGAACATTACACGATTATTACCGCACGCCGCAAGGCCGTAGGTTTGCCGTACATGGCTTGGCTTAAGAAACCATGGTCCCGAAATGGGCTCTGCTCTGAACTCTGCAACAAATCCTTGAGAGCATAGCTTTAAAAGTCTGCACCTCTAAATTTGCTTCTTTGGGGATTGGCCAATCTTTGTTCCATCAAACAGACAGAAATACATTTTATGGATTTTGTCCATTTTTTTAATTATTATTATTTAAATGTTTTAACCAAAGCATTCCAGATTCCAGTTTCCTGCACTGGTCCATTGAGGCTTTACATAAATATTCTCTTGAGAGCCCAACAGCAGTGCAGACTGCAGATAGAGCTTCTGAAGAGATATATCTTAGGGTGAGCGCATGCGCGCTGCCTTCTTCTGCTCCCCTGCTTTGTGAATTGAACTTTGAGCCACTTTGTGTAGGCAAGACCTGTTGTCATTGATACACAAATGTGCTTACAATTCCATCAGCATGCCAACAAACAGTTTTTTTTGTTAAGTTTTTTTTTTTTTTTTAATTTCATGTCATTTTGATTGTTTCAGCATAGTGTCATGAGCTTGCTCCCCCCAAATGTTAGTTCATGAGGGCACTTCTCCACAGCACTGCTTAGAGTTAGTGCTAGAGCATTTTTGCAGAAATACAGTGCCGGAGACGAATTGACGGACGGTGTTCATTGTTCAGCATTTGGACGAAGAAAATCAGTAGCTTGAAGGTGACTTCCAAGATTGAGTGGCACGTCGTAGTTCTTTCGAAAGAAGTTTCTCATCGATCCCACATTCACTTGAGTTATTGATTCACTTCAGTAAAGCTTTTCCGCCTCTTGAATCTCAGTTTTAAGTTAGCTTGATCCCTCCTGAAGCCAATTCAGAAGAACGTTCTTGTGACGCTGATCGTCCCAGACCCTCGGCGGGTCTTCTGGGGAGCTTTCAAACGTGAGTCTGCATGCGTTGCTGCGAGGGCCGCCCGTAGTCCGACTGCTGTGACGACACCTGCGAGGATGCGTATGAAAAACGAGAAGAGCTAGATACTTTGCTGGCCTGGTCTGAATGCTCGTACCCGTCGACCTTCTCGTAGGAGGCGGGTTTGACGTAGCTCGTGAAGGCGCGGCCGTAGGTGGCGGGCAGGTAGGCGGAGCCTGCGTAGACTGGCTCCTGAGGGTAGATTGTGGGAGCTTGCTGTTGTTGCTGTGGTTGTTGTGACTGCTGTTGCTCGTAGGTTGTGCGTGTGGCAGGGGTTGTGGCGTAACGCTGGGAGAAGTCGTAAATCCGAGGCTGAGTGGACTGCTGGCCGTATAAGGGGCTCGGCGAGGGAAGCTGAGAGGGAGTGTAGACTGGCCGAGCATTAGGGACATATTCGGAGAAGCCAGTTCTCGTGATGGGGCGGTCCTCGTGAGCCCGCACATTGTAGTAGCCATTGGTGGGGTCCTAGGAAGAAAGAAAGAAAACATTGTCAGATAAATGACAAAACTTAGAAGTTAGTATTTGACCAATAATTGCAGGCTTTCTTGAACATGATCCAATCTTTTAGCGTAATACAAATATGTTTTCAGCAAGTTAGTGTTATTAAGTACGGTAGTTTCCTCGAATCTTTCAAACAACCGTTTGCTTTTATCAGATTAACCATCCCGAGTCATGCTTTGTGAAATGTAATACCTTGATATCTGATCTCTCATCATCCTCCTCCTCCAGCAGGTCGCTGTGCTCTGTGCGAGATGTTCCTGGAGACTCACTGCTGTTGGGAGCCTGAGAAGAGTACAGAAATTCGGGTTAGGGACTGCTCGGTGTCTATGGTTTGTTAAATGTCATACACTCATAATGAATAGTGTCCCTAGCTCCTGGTCTTATTGTAAACAAATGATCAACATGCAGTTTTAAGAACTAAAATATTATAATAAATGACTTTACATTTTGGCTGATGTTACTAAGGCCTCCTGATAGATAGTCGAGTATAGCCTAACATTTAGTTTTTTTATTGCGGTTCCCATTTTCCTTGGAAATATTCAACTGTATTTTAGAATTAAAGTGGGCTGAGTTCTTGTTTTTCCTTCAGCATTGCACTTTTTATAGCCTGGATGTCAGCCGAACTCAGCCCCGCCCACAATATTTAAGCTCGGGCAGTTCGGTCTGGACGTGATCCATAGAGGAGCAATTAAGTCTGAAGTGAAACTGTTCTGAGCAATGAAATTGTCAGGACGGGCTTTAGTCGATGATGGACAGATGATCAACAGTAATGTAATCATTTACTTCATCAAAGAGGCTTGGGTTGAAGTTTTTCAATTCCGAAATGTAGAAGTCGTTCCTAAATGCGTTCACCTTCACTATTCCTCTCAGAAATTATGATCATGTTGGTATCCTTAAATTCTTTTTTTACAACACGGGCAAAGATTGTTTATTCCAGCGTGCATGCAGACAGGGTTGCCAAGTTTTTACAACAAAACCCGCTAACTAGCCCAAAACAATAGCTCTCCGGAAAAAATGGCGCTTGGGGGGTAAAATGTGTGTTATTTTGGCAAGGTGGCCTGCTAAAATTTGCATTCCTGGGTCTAAATATCACATAATTGAGGTCGCTTCAACCCGCGGACATGGGAAACAACCCTCGGGAGAACCGCAGACTTGCCAACACAGTGCAGTTGAGTTCTGTTGTCATTTGACGACTAACGTTATGTGTCACTCCGTTGCTCTGATTGGTTGTAGGTCTATCCAATTGATGTCTTTCCTGGTTCGGTTGAAACACGCCCCATAATTACAGCCCAATGGAGTAGTTTCAAACTCATATTCTGACTAGAATTGAGTATGACAACATCAGGCTACACTTTTTATGAAAGGAAAATTAATTTAAAAGCTATTCCTTTCTACTACTATCCATTTCTGCATTGTTTTCAGAGGGACTTACCATAGGCTCCTTCACATCCTCCTCATCGTCATTTCCTCTTGCTGCGTTGTGGTCGCTGTGCACGATTTGTACGCGGATGTCGCTCTTAGACAGACGTGTGCCCTTTTTGCCTGGGTGAGGAAATAGCGCAGTGTATAGAGATTAATGAGGTGAACGGTGGGAAGATTTCCAGAGAGGTGAAAAGGTCAACACTGCTCCAGGCAAAGAGGTGGCCCCATAATTAACCTCTGTCTAGTTAGTTCATTTGATTTCTACTGTATCATGTTTTTGAGGAGAGAATAAGAGCTCTCAGATAACATCTGACCTTTGACCTCACCTTTAGCAGTGTGACGGCAGCAGATGGAAACCAGGGTAATGACACAAACGATGAAGACGCAGCCTCCACCCACCGACGCTCCGATGATGATTAGCAAGGGGAGGGCCTCTGCAAGGGAAACAGGGGACGTCACTGAGCTGAATTACATCTATTTAGCCACTACATCTCCAGCTGCACGGATTGCAGACAATCCGAATTCAGGATGTACATGCCTTTCACATAATTACAAGGCCAGGTACAAAACAAGTGCGTTTAAGGATTTTAAGTTCCACACAGCTTAGTTTGTCCTTCTACACTTTGGGTTCATCCATAGTTATATGTAGAGGTCATTAAAAAAATGTATAAGATCAAAAAATGTCAAAGATATGAAATAGGGTTCATTTTCTTTGTGAAATATAATAGAAAGTACCAGTCAAAAGTTTGGATATATTACTATTTTTAATGTTTTTGTAAAAAAAAAAAAAAAAAAAAAAAGTATCTTATGCTTAACAAGCCTGTATTTATTTGATCAACAATACAGAAAAAAATGTAATATTATAAAATATTATAAAAATATAAAATATTTGTTTTCTTTTTTAATATACTTTACTAATATACTTTAATATAATTTATTTCTGTGATGCTAAGCTGAATTTTCATCAGGTGTCACATGATCTTTATGAAATCTTTCTTAGATGCTGATTTTTTATCAATGTTGGAAACAGTTGTGCTGCTTAATATTTTTTGGAACCTGTGTTTTTTATGATTCATTGATGAACAAAGTTAAAATGAACAGCATTAAAATAAAAATCTAAACCTTTACTATCACTCTTTATCAACTGAACACATCCTTGCTTAATAAAAGTAATTTATAAAAAAAACAAATATGCTGACAACAAACTTTTGAATTTATTTATTTTTGAATTTTTATTATTTTTAT
The DNA here is from genome assembly GCF_024679245.1 of Pseudorasbora parva. Classification (NCBI taxonomy): domain Eukaryota; kingdom Metazoa; phylum Chordata; class Actinopteri; order Cypriniformes; family Gobionidae; genus Pseudorasbora; species Pseudorasbora parva. The sequence goes on from NC_090179.1 coordinate 19,387,438, forward strand.
TCATAAAATAATCCTAAAAATATATATATTAAGCAGCACAACTGTTTCCAACACTGATAATAAATCAGCATATTAAAATTATTTCTTGTCGCTGATTAAAATTAAGCTTTGCATAATTATATTAAACTTCAAATTATACTAAAAATTGAAAACCATTATTTAACCACTTCAACTCTGTGCCCCACCTGTGGGTCCAATATTGCATTATCATAATTTTTCAAAATATGCTGCAGTGCTGAATTGGTTAACATTTTAATAATATTTCACAATATCGCAGTTTTTTTTTTCTTCTATTTTTTTTTTTTTTTTTTGTATGCAGGCTTGATGAGCATAAGAGACTTCTAAAATATGACAGACATGTCCATGACATAATTTGTGAGATTATTTAATTTAGTTATTTGTGAGATTATTTAATTTTCATATTATCAAAAGGTACGTCGCTTCTCCAGGTGCTTCGGGAAAAGCTGTCTGCTTGACAAATGCTTTCTACAAGGAACTCTTTTTTTTTTTTTCTCGAGCCACGTCCAAACTCAAGCGCAACATATAGAAATTCATCTGGTGTGATCCGCAGTGGCATCACAAGACCCAGCTATTGTCTCTAATCTCTGGTGGAAGAGGGGTAACCAGACCTGACATGCAGCGAGGCAGCCGACAGTAATCTAATTAGAGATTCCAGGAGATAGCACTGTCTGCCTCTCCAGAGACTTGGCTCTGCTGCCTTGATGCAAATTGCTGGCGAAGACCTTATTTTTGGTGTCTCCCAGTACAAAGGCTCAAGCCGTCTACCACGCTCTTAGTCTTATTTAAGCAAATTTAAGATGGTGCACTGTGCATACAAAATGTTACGGCCAGTGAAGCGTCACATACCCATGCTGTACTTTAGGTCTTGATTTAATTCATTCAGGCTCAAAATCTATATCTTTGTTATGGAACGAATGTATTCATTAAGTGGACCATCTTCTGATTAAATGATATTGATTTGGTGGTGTATAATTAAGATAAGCACAGGGTTGCTGGGTGTTTTGAGATGCAATCCCTGCATAGAGCTGACTCGAACTGGATTACAGCTGCTCATAACTAATCTTAAATAAAAGGCACCAACTTAATGGTGGACGAACCCAACAACTTCCTGTCAGTGTTTAAAAATCAACCATCATTCAAAGATTAAAGCAATGGTGCCCAACAGAGCTTGGCCCATACCCAAACCTAAATCACTTTTCTCACTTCACTTTCAGTTGTGTGCTTTTCACCTCTCCATTTTGACTGCAGCAAGGGAATTTAAACAATATTTTCATGATGTATCATTTTTTTATTTTATATTTTGACAAACCAACTCAGATAATTAATGTGGTTCAGATAACATAGTATTTTGAGTTTGTATTTATGAACTCAATCTCCTTCGTTGTATTAACTCAAAGTTTTAATTTCAATGAACTTGAAATTTTAAGGCAACCAGTTAACTTATTTAAAAAAAAAAAAAAAAAAATTCAGTGTTGACACACCAACTTAGATAATTAATGTGGTTCAGATAACATAGTATTTTGAGTTTCTATTTATTTAATCAATCTCCTTCATTTTATTAACTAAGGCAACCAGCTAACTTACTTTTTTACTTTTTTTTTTTACTTTTCCCCCAAACATTTCCTCACTGCTTGTTTTAATTTATTTAACATCTGTTTGATCAATACACCATTTCCATACTTCATTGTGAAATTTCATAATTTAATGTCTACCATTCTAAAAGGTGGAATTCAGTAGTAAGGAGGTGTGTCCAAACTTTTGACTCGTACTATATTGCTAGATGAAAGGATAATTTGGCATGAAGACACATACCTTGCTCTTCAAGAGTGACCAGTGCCGTGCCTGTACCAAAGCGGTTCCAAGCAGTGCAGTTGTATCGAAGCTGGAAATCTTGTGCCAGAGTCTCTGAGAGGATTAGCGAGGAGAGGACCCCTTGGTCACTGTTTACTGTCTGGACAGAGAAACGACCTGAAGAGCCAGACGACAAGATCATGTCCCCAAATGTCCACACCTGAGGAGGAAGAGACAACCAGGTTTAATGTCTTTTTTTACACACTTTCGGGAAGCATGAAATATTTACAACCGATCACGACAGTTTCAACCGATTTTAATGATTCGATCATGAAAATGTAAGCGGGATTCTTGATGTCAAGTGGAAAGTTCCTAATTGCAAAAAACATTTCATTTGTAACGCGCAGCATTGAATCATTTACAATACGACAAGAAACATGTTTTAAGTAGGGATGTCTCGAGTCGATCTCATCGGTATCAGCTATCCTAAGCCTGATCCTTTATTTTACATCAGCTGTCATGCCGGTGTTGTGAAGTAGGTGGCGGTATGCACCTTCAAGTGGGATTTCCAACCGGCAGCCGCCATTAAACAGAAAAGAAGAAGCTAAAATGTGCATGTGTGACGCATGATAACCAATGAGGTCTCTTCTAGTGCGTCACACACGTTCAAGCTTCAGGGGGGAGGGGGACATGGGATAAACCGTGTACTGATCCGTATATTATTAAGTTAAAGGGGGTAAATTTTGAAAGTTCCAAGCTGACTTTAAATATCATGAAAAAAATTAAGAACATATAAACAATTGTCATCCCAGTAGTAGACATTCAGTGTCTTAAACTCAGTGTCAGAGATTAGAATTTTTCTTGTGCTCGCTGTCATGTCGAGTTGGTTTACCAACAGTGTTGTGCCTCGGCTTGTGAAAAAGAGCTTTGTGAAAAACCGTGCAGGGAAGACAAGCAGCTTCTGTCAAGCAGAGGGTCAGTCTGAAATCTCAAAGCATCTCAGAGAGAGAGAACAAGCCATTGTTTCTTAACTTCACCTTTCTGAAAAAGAGGTGAAATAGCATGTCAGAGAAGTCCTCCCTCGACTGGCCTGAGGTGAAGGAATAACACGCACTAACACCCCGAATCCCCACCTGTCACTGTTTCCAGGATCAGTTTTTTTTTTGTGTTTCTTCCTCTGATTCCTTCTATGTAATATTGCTCTCCGTTAACCTTGCTTCCATCTGTCTCCGTGCATTTCTATGCTTCCCCCTTCTTCTCGCTGCCTCTCCAACTTGGACCCTAATTATCCACTGAAATGCCTTCCCACGTACTATGGGGTCGTGGAAGGTCAGCGGTGCTATGCGCTAATTGCTCGTCGTTGGAAAGGAGCCTAGAGGGCCGGAGGTCTTCTCTGCAGACCCTGGCATTAGTGCAGTTCGCCTCTGCGCGCTTGAGGGTGGAAGAGGTGAGATGCAAGATCAGCCCTATCATCGAGTGCTTTCTAATAGGGGAACGGAGCTGCGTAGCTGTGCGAGTGTATATTTGTGTGGGTGTCAGATATGGAAAGAAAAGCAGGAGCAAGGGAAGAGAAGACTCGCATGAGATCTTGTTGGAGGGAGAGCGTGTGATGTGCACACACAGAAAGCACCCGCTCAAGGGAAAGGCTCACAAACAAGCTTGTCAGGAATAAGGCTACACTAAGCATCAGATACCTAGCACACACACGCAAACAGAATTCGGAGAAAGTATACTTACAATCTTGTCAGGAGGAGGGCTGCTGCCCACTAGACACTCCAGCTTGCCCTTGGAATGCTTGACGGCCTGCTGCGTGGCCTCAGCCGTGATGATGGGAGGACCTGAAGTGTTTGTGTGAGGGAGAGAGAAACAGAGAATGTGAGAAAACGTACTTACTAAGGGTGCTAATGAAAGACACAGAGCTGATGCTCCTTGTGCACTCAAGACTAACTGCATGAGTCATGCACATAAATATAAAGCTCATAAATTAAGGAAGCAATTCACTGATTAATAGTAAAAAATTACAGCTTTCCCCCCCAAACCCTAGTAAGCTACCAAAAAAAAACAACTCGTGGATTGGAAACAGGGCGTATCATGGGATAAAATCGAATTAAACAAATGAATTTGGTTACCATTGACAGTTAGAGTCACATCTCTCTCAGCCACACCGATTCGAGGCACGATGGCTTTGCAGGTGTACGTCCCAGAATCATTTTGGGTGACTGCCTTCACCTGCAGGGTGTTACTATTGCTGAGCACCTGTTAAATAAAATGAACAAGAATAGCCTGTTCAGATCTGTTGCCATACCAAAACATCTCTCACATTTTCTCACCCACATGTCAATAATTATTACCACACGCCAAATATAACTATAGACATTCTATCAAACGTCTGTATGACAGTGCCTGTCTATTTGCGTTTTGTAATATTGATGTTTTTCACGTCCAGTTAAAGTCTTATCTTTCTAGCAAGTTGTGGAATGAAAATCATTACAGCATGTCAATATTTCCGTAGGATGAAGATGGGAAGATTGTGTAGACACACGGCACGATTTTTGTTCCAGGCGGATCAAGCCAAGGCCCTCAGAGACGGCCATTACCATTAACACCAGTCATCCATTTTGTAGCTTGAGGCTCACACAAGAGAAAGACCAATGCCACCAATACCAAGGGGAAAGCATTGACTCCGCCTGTAATTTCGACTGCAGCAATCTTAATTACTGTCTAAAGCGCTCCAGCCTGGGTCCTCTGAGTCAACCCACTGCTCTAATTAAACCTACGACAATGGCAGTGCAAAAATTTCCGGAGTGTGAGCAGATACTTGTGCTCCTTCTCCTCCGGTACACACGCCTTGGTCACTTGTTAGAGCCATTGATCATTAGAGCACACCCTTTCCTCCTTCCCCCTCTCGACGCCACCAAACTGTGATTAATCCGTTTAGCACTCGCCTCGATTTTTCAATCGCCGGCACTCATCGAATTAGCCAATTAATCCATATCTTGTGGCGACGAAGTAAACGCTCTACTTGTGGATCAGATCGGCCCATACTCAGGAAGGGAAGGGTGGAGGGATGTAGTCATGGCAAAATTAACTGATTGCCTCATCAGAACCTTCTGGCTTTTCAGCCTTAGCCTCCCTCTCTCTCTCTCTCTCTCTCTCTCTCTCTCTCTCTCTCTCTCTCTCTCTCTCTCTCTCTCTCTCTCTCTCTCTCTCTCTTTCTTTCCACCCTCTCTCGCTTTGTGTTTGCTTTCTCGGGCTCTTTATGAAATCTGATTAAGCAGCAGCAGAGAAACACTTACGGCAGAATAGGCTGATGCATTTCACACATCTACTGGAGCTAAACTTTCATTTTAGGCTAGCAATCATTTTATCCATTTGCCAAACTCTTGTAAATGCACCGTAAACAGAAATGCCATCCATTAACCATCCATCTATGAGCAGAAAATCATTTTATCTTTCTTGTACATACAGGAGTTAAATTGCGATTTTGGAGGTGGGGTGAATCCGGTGTTTATTCAAACAAGTTATGACTGAAAGGGTTAGTTCACCCAAAAAGTACAATTCTGTCATTATGTACTCACCCTGATGACATTACAAACCCGTAAGACCTTCGTTCATCTTCGAAACACAAATTAAGGGATTTCTGATGAAATCTGAAACCCCTGAGGCCCCTCCATAGACTTATAATTGACCATAATGGAATTGCAACTTTCAAGACCCAGAAAGGTAGTATTGGTTCAACCTCAATATTATGAAGCAACAAGAATACTTTTTGTGCGCAAAAACAAATTAAAATAAAGATTTTACTCCCGTAAGATCGTGCAGCGATTCACGTAAGCAACAAATCGTATGCATGTCATCATGGGACCGTGCTTGGCCAAACCCGGAATTGTTGTACTTTGTGAATAGCCCAACAAAGGAAATAGCGTAACAGAGCAACAGGAAAGAATTAAAGCTACACTATGTACATTTTCCATCCGCTAGAGGGCGCTTATTCAAAACAAAGGCGTAGTTTGATGACGCCAAGTTTGAGCGCAGAATTTCCACCGCCGGTGGGAAAGAATTTGGATAGGACTCATAAGGATAGGACTCGCAGCAATCTTGTTCATGGATGTGATTATTAACGTTACCGTAGTATGTAACAGAGCAGGACCGAGTGTTGAGGGAGCTAAACAAGGCCGCTGCAGCGATTGAAGCACAACTCGCGAGCAACGGGACTTTTATTATGACGGGACACAGAGGCCGGCTCCACTTCCGCTTTTCCGGTCATGAGTATGAGGTAACGCAGCTCTGTTTATCATATTAGATACATTTAAGTGAGTTGAAAATGATGTTATGACGTTACTCATACTGCATTCGCTCAGTGGCTGCTGTGACACTTGTTCACACTGCTAAGAGTAAAGCGTTTCTGGAAAACAGGAAACTGAGGGTAACGCAGATATGAGGCCATTGACAAGCGACTTCCTCAGACATCTCTGTTCCTTAGTTAAAATAGCAATTTTCTCACAATTTACAAATATTTCGCAAAATTTGGAATGTTGTAAGAACTTAACTGAACAACATATATAACACTGGCCTCGTGGTTTTTGGATATTTTACAGCAAAAATCCTACATAGTGCATCTTTAAGTTGTTAAGTTTGTTTTTGCACACAAAAGTATTCTCGTTGCTTCATTAATTTAAGGGTTGAACCACTGGAGTCACATGGACTATTTTAACGATGTCTTTCTTACCTTCAGGGGCCTTGAAAGTTGCAGTAGCGTTGCTGTCTATGAAGGGATCAGAGAGCTCTTGGATTTCATCAAAAATATATTTTTTTGTTCCAAAAATACATTTTTGTTCCAAAGATCTCACGGGTTTGGAACGACATGAGGGTGAGTAATTAATGACATTTTCTTTTTTGGGTGTACTAACCCTTTAAACATATACTTGTTACTTAAATTAACCTCTTTTGAGTGAATAAACATGCTAATTTGAGATTAAATGTGTGTACTGGATCAAACAAAAACTGGTCTGGAGAGACAATGGATTGTAAAACAAAACAAAAGTCTTTAAGAATCATTGGCACCCAATTCTTACATATCCTAATAGAAATCAAATGATATCTAAAACTTGTAGAATGATTCAAACAGGACTGCTGTGGCAGTTGTTGAACAGATGGCATGCCATATTTGGAAAGAAGAAGAGAAGAGGTCACCATACCGCACTGGATCCCTGTTTGGTCCAGGCCAGAGTGAGGGGAGGGTTGCCAGTCCACGAGCAAGTGAAAGCTGCGTCCATCCCAATGTCCACTGTCTGTGGTTTTGGTTCCGTCAGCAACCTGGGACCAACTGCAAATGAAAGATGCGGATTCACAGTGTGTTCTAGTACATTTTATTACAGTGTGTTTTTGCATGCACAAAACAAGAATGAAGCCCATTACACTGTTCTCATCCGCAGCCTCATTAAAGGAAATATGCTATAATACAAGAAGGAAATGAAGGTCATTCCAAGGATGGATTGTGAGGGATACGTGTGTTTTTATATTGTTGAAGGGAAATATGTGACATTGTATTGGTTATCTCTTATATATGAGAATGTATCATGCAGAGCCACGTTTACAATATTTAGGAGGCTGATTATAATAACACTGCCGTTGCAAAATGCAGGACCATAGTGAGTCATTTATCAAGCAATTTCTTTGCAGTGCTACTTGTAGTACAACAAACATCTCTAAAATGTATCCTAAATTTTAAAGACTTTTTTCTAATTTGATTCCTGCAATACAAGGAAAAAGATGGACATAGATATGTATATATGATTACATAGGTGGGCTGAACAGTAGAGCTTAGTTTTTTTAAGAGGTAGAAAAGGACTTACATTGTACATCCACCAAGGTACTGACATTAGTACTTCCTACTGAGTTGGACACCTCGCAGGACACTGGGTCTGTGAAGTAAGAGTGATCTACGGTCACCTCCAGGCTGTCCCCATTGGCCTCTGAGATGGGAATCCCACCTTTGGACCATCTGTTTGAAACATGAAGAGGAAAAATGCGTTTGTTTATTAGATTCACCAGGAATCTTCTTAGTGATGCTGCTACCTTTAGAATGAAAACTATTATTAACACCAAACATTGAAGCAACTGTGCACAAAGCATTTGATCTGTAATTTATATCCAATTTGGGGTTTACCCTCAAACCTAAATCTGATGGAGTGGATAATCTGGGATTATGCAGTGAGTCTGTTGTGATATTAAATGTGCTTACCTGTAACCTGTGATCTCAGGGTTGGCAGAGGCAGAGCAGATGAACAACACTTTTGCTCCCTCCATCACCGTCTGAGGCTGAACAGACAGAGTCACAGACGGAGGATCTGGAAGGAAACATGCAGGATTAGATTCACTGCAGCAATAGAGGCTTTACAAATCCTTCCCAATGACTTTACTGCCAAGCTCCAGGTGCGTAAATCTAAGTCACAATCCTTTTTTAAAATCCATTCCCCTGTCCAATTACACTTTTATTTTTTTATTTATTTTTTTTTACCACGAAAAGCCCTGCTTATATATAGACAATTCCACAGTTCCTTGCAAACATATTCAAACCAGTTCTCACATTTATGGAATCACTAATCTTACTCTCTAAAAATGCTGGGTTAAAAACAACCCACGTTGGGTTGAAAATGGACAAACCCAGCGATTGCATTGTTTTAAGCCAGTAGTTGGGTTAGTTGGGTTGAGAGTTTGCCCAACATGCTAGTCAATTTTATTTAACCCAACTACTGCTTAAAATTACTATATGTCTGGCCTAAAATAAACCCCAAATTAAAAATCAGACAGATAATTACTAGAGGCAGCAATAATAATCAAACGGTGAACATTTATTAATAAGCAATTTAATAAATGTGTATTACTAATTATTATTCACTAAACGTATTAATAATGTTAATTTATTAAACATATTAATAAATGTTTATTTCCAACATACTTTGGGTCAATTTTAAGCAAGCAATACAGTCATTTTAAACAATAGTTGAGTTGAAAAAAAAAAAAAAACTGGGCAAACATTTAACCTAACCGCTGGGTTAAACAACCAAATTGCTGGGTTTGTCCATTTTGAACCCAACTTGGGTTGTTTTTAACCCAGCATTTTTTTTTTAATGTATACATTTTTGGTGTATCAAAAAATTTGTTTTATGTGCTATACCCCCCGACCCGAATAATTTTAAACACCAAGTAGCTGTTGCCATTTTCAATTATTCAGTAAACATATAAAAACATGTAAAAATTAAAGCACCACACATTCTGCATAATTATTTTATTATTATTTACATTTTCAGCATAATTGCAGGCTCACTGTAGCCTAGAAATCTAGACGCATTCTAGCGGAAGCAAATGTAATTTGCAGCCAGGGTCGTCTGGCAACTCTTAGTTGGCTTGCAAACTTGAAAAACCAAACTCTTCAGACCATTCACATCGTGTATAGGGTTGGTAGGCGGGCTTTACATAAAGGGTCTTTCAACTCTGGAAGACTTCAGATAAGCTTTTATTTGAGAACGGCCTGAAGTCATTATTTTCATTTGTTTTCATCGTTGCTGCTTCTCCTGTTCAGCCTCTAGATCTGATTCTGGATCATATATGTATGGCTAAATCTGATTGATCTCAATGGTTTATTTAGGATAATGTTTATTTTCTTCCACGTAGGATGTCAAAGCATTCAGATGCTCTCAGCGGAATAGCTGCGTGCGCTCGTCATTTTTTAGCTCCGCCCACACGGTATGCCTTCAGCCGCTCGTTTTTTTCCGGAAAGATTCTAAACAGCCTAATATCTTTCTTTTATAAATATGATAAAACTAAAGACTTTTCAGAGATATGAAGGATCCAATACTACTCTATAGGTACTCAGGTTTGACATGAGACTGACTGAAGTGTTTCACCCCCCCTTTAATCTATCAACTAGCTCTGATGGTGGGAAAACGCATGGGACTCAGCCACAACCCGCTTGTGATTGTTGTCTCATCACGGATAGTGCTCTGGTTGGTGTAGCGCTATCCTATCGCGTGCAGAGGGAGTTTGAAAGACAACCGTTTATCCCACCCCTCAGATTGAGCCCTACTGGTGAGATCCCAGACCAAACATCTTGATGTGGGTCCGGCTTGACAGGCAAGGTTCACTGAAGAACGCCAAATTATTTTGCTGTTTACAATAAGACATCAATACAAACCCATGATCCAAAATAAACTAGATCAAAACTAGATGATAAAAATAAAAACAAAACAATTCCATATTACAAAGGTCATTTCATAAAACCCGCAATCATCAAGAAGTCTTCGCATATAAGGAATCTTATAAGTGATCTCTATCACAGACAAGACACATTTTTTTAAAAAGAATAAAGGAATAATACTCACGCTGAACATTGATGGTAACCGAAGTTTGGCGACCTGCAGGGGCGGCTGGATTTAGGACCCTGCAGGTGTAGGTACGTCCAGAATCGCTGTCCTCAGGCACCATGGGTAGCAAGCTAACCGCTGTTTCTCTCTTTCCATCCTCCATCAAATTCTGAAAAGACAGTAATACGGTGTGAAAACAGTTTAAAAAAAGACTGTATCAGTGCTGGTGGAACAAATTGCTGCAGCTCTCTGAAAATAGAACGCCTCAATGAAATGTTCTGTCATAGGCAGCTCTTAACACAACTATCTGTAATTTCTATTATGCGTGACAGCCTTTGAATTCAAATAAGAAGAGGTGTTTGACAGACAGCATGGCTACTGAAATGTTATTTCGCCCTAATTGTCGGTGTACTTCTGATACAAAACACAGCTGTTACTCCCATCTTGTTATCACTGTTAAAATCACACAGACATGATAATCCTAATCTAATTGTCCTATATTTCCTGATGCAAGTCCTAATTTAATAAGGAATTCCCATGATGCCGGTAATCCCATTTGAGCTCGAGTCTGTGCCAGCACTGTAGGTTGAGCATTGCAGAGAATTAAAGCCACCATCAGTTTAGCGAGGCAGGTGTGCGCGTGTGTTCTACAGCGCTGCCGGGTCCATTCTGCTCGTTTGCCCAAAGATCTGTCTATCAGCTCTTCCCGCCGCACATCATCTTTGGAATCTATTTATTGTGCGTGAGAAATCAATACGCCTAAGTGGGGAGAAGTGTAGAGTCTAGGTGAATCACTGCCTGCTGAAATTACAAGACAGCCTTAATGGAGGATGAGGTGGAGTTTTAGATTTGGGGCATTTGGAAGGTGGGAAAGGCGCGGTGCTGTACTGAGGCAGGAGCATTATGGGAAAACAGCTCCCTGGAGAGCCCGGGGCGAATCGATGGCAGGTCACACGCTTAACCTCCGACGCGCTGAATGCATTTTTTACGCTAGATCGAGTCACGATGCTGCCTGTCATCGGCCTTCCACTCACTGTCCTGTTATTATTGCTCATCTGCTCTCTCCCACCGACTTGTCTACCTACATTCCTTCACTTTATTCTTTGTGTCTTCATGTGGTTTTCCATCAGGTTTTCCTCCGGCTTAAATCAAAACGGCTTTGCGGCTTTTACCTCACTCTTAAACAAGCTTCTCCCGTGTTCATTTTTCCTTCATCTACTTTTCCGAGTTTCATCTGTCTTCCTCTCTCTTTTGCTTTCCTCTTCCCTCGATTCACTGCCCGCTTTCCCCCCTTTAAACGTGTCGTTTAGTGTCGTTTAGCGTGGTCAGAGAGCATGACAAATGTGACACTTTCGCAGTTGCACCCGGTTCATGCTCCACCGCACTTCCCATTGTGTTTCGGCATTGTTGTGGCTGATTTCCCCTCTCCTCTCCCACCCCTCTCTCTCTCTTTTTTCCTCTCTCCCTCCTTTGCTCTTTCTCTCTCAGCGGAAACTGTATCAAACGCTTATGCCTGTCTGAGCTTTGACATGCTCCAGTTATGCTCGAGTATTAGAGCAACAGCGAGAGCGAGAGAAAATAGAGGCACAAAAGGAGGCAGCTTGCGGTGGGGTGATGAGGATGAGACATACAGAGATCGAATTCAAGTTTTTCGCAACTTTGGGTGTGCACAGTGAGATGGAGTTAATGTGAAGGACAGGTAAGGGGAAAGACAGAGATCCTAAGTTGTAATCAGCCGTAGTGGCTGTCATGGCTGTGCCTGTCAGTAAAGACTGATGTGTCCACAGCCTCACCTTTGAGTAGATGGCATCTTGCATTATCTCTCCATCTCGGTACCAGGTAATCTCTGCGGCAGGTTTGGCTCCAGATGCCCGGCACGTCAGGTTATGAGGGGTGTGAGCTTTCAGTCGGACCACTGGCCCTCCTTCCACTACAGGATCTGAAGGTGGCACTGAAGAAAACAAACAAAAAAAAATTATTATTTGCGAGAAAAAACAAAACATAAAGGACACATTATACTTGCTTTCAACTGCCGTTTAAAGGCATCACGTGGAAGCCCACAATTTGAAATGCATGGGTGCCCAATCACTATGGGAACCCACAAGTGGCTCATTGAAGAAACTGTGATAAATCTGGCAATGACCAATGCAAGACTTGGATTTGTGAGGATACATCTTAAACCTGATCCGATCTTCATCTTTGCATCCTATTGATTTTATGTTGTTTATGTTATTTTACACGGTATAACGGCATATACTATATAGAAATTCCATATAAACTAGGGCTGGAATGTTTTTTTAAATGAATATTTTGTTGGGAACTAACATGGTTAAACAACATCAAAGTTAAATTCACTTTTTAAAGACCCCCTGTGGTGAAAATCAAGTTTTTACTGTTTATAAGTCTATGTGGTGCATTTAAAATGCAAACAAATCATGTTCAAATTCATGAGTGAGTATTTTCTCCTTAAAAGTCCAGTGAACCAAAAATCTCAAAAGCGCGGTTTGAAAATGCTTGTGTTTCTTACGTCTCAAACTACCTTGTAACCAATCACGTCAACGTGTGGGCGGGCTTTAGCATATTGTAAACTATGCTGCGAAGCAGGGGAGTCCCAAGAGAAGGCAGTTTTTTTTCTGTTGACATGAAAAATCAAACATTTAGCAATATAGCGTGTGAATTATGTATATGATGTATATTACGATGCTATGATGAACTATATGCCTTTCTCCACTGACGTTCTATGATGTTCAAAGCGTTTCTAAAGGTGCGTTCACACCAGACGCGAATGAAGCGATAAGAGCGAGTGATTTACATGTTGAATCAATGCAAAAATAGACATTCAGTGGCGTGAATCGCACGAATGAGGTGCCACCAATGACGCACGAATCGCGCAAGCTGAAAAATCTGAACATTGGCGGATATTCATGCCTATTTGAAAATTTGATCTGCCGTTTTTATGGGTGTGCGATCCATGTGATCAGCGGAGCTCAGCAAATTTGTATCTGTTTTGACAAATTTGCGTCTGTTGTGTAGTTAATGTCATACGCGAATGAAGCCAATGGATTCAAAGTGTTCATGCGTCCAACTTTGCGCAATTTATTTGCGTCATTCGTGTCCAGTGTGAACGCTAGATAATGATACTGAAGGCAGACTGATGTCAAACGGGAACACGGTTTGGGTAACATTAGCAACATTATTAGCTATTTGATAATGTAGTCAAGCACAAGGCTAATTATATTAATTACTGTTTTATGTCAGATGTTGTAAAGAGCACCATTATGCAGCATTTACTATGGTAAAGTTGACTTGACAGAGTGGATCTCTAAGCTGGTGTGAGTGAATGGAAGCGGGACTATGAGCATATTCATGGTTATGTGTATACTAAACGCTATTTTAAGGCATGCAGATTTTTTTTGCATGAAAAAAATGTGGTGATCAAAGATGACTGTCAAAGGATTTGATTTACTACAGGAGGACTTTAAGCGCACTAAAGACCAGTAGACTATTAAGTTAAATTCAACTGTATCAAAGATTGTTCAAAATGTAGTGCAATTTTAAACATGCATAAATCCATACCCTAACCTGTTCCTGACTGCAGTGCAGAAGCATTTCATTTTGCTGGTTTGACCTATACAGAACAGGCTGGTAAACGGACAGAGAGATTGAGAGAGATTGCTCTCTCTGAAAAAAGGTTAAGACAGTACTCATGCCCTTTTAACATGGCTGAGATTTGCCATTATGAGTCTATTTACAGGCACTCTGCCGCAGGCCCGATTCATCTGAATTACTGATTTGTTCATTTGTTTGCATGCCTGTGCGCAAGCCTTGGGCAAATAGTGTCTGCCACCTTTGATGAAGGTGTCCATCTCGCAGTACGCTCAGAAACGCGCACGCAAAAATAAATAAATAAATAGGTTCTGGTGTACACACTCTTCCATCTGTCCTGCTCCTTTTCTCCGAACCAATTTCTGTTTTTGTATCAGAATTGTCAGAGGTCTTTTCGCTGGTCTTGCCCAGGCGCTAATGGAATCCGTGCGCGAGGTGATTCTAATTTCCATGCGGATTCCCTCGACTGCACTCCTGCCGTTGACTTTTTTGACTCTGTTGGATTGCTTTGGTCTCATCCGGCTGCATTGATTTCCCCACATGCCCCTACATGCGCGTACACACATGAACGCTCACATACACGTACACACACACACAACTCTTTCCCTTCATGCAGGAGCTGGCATATTCGCTACCCTCTAGTCTGGGAATCCAAGCAGCGCGCCAAACATCGGCAGTGTGCACAAAGGCTATTGTTGCAGCCCTACTTTTCTTTGGGGAGTCTGTGTGGGTGTGCCAACTTTGTTCAATTTGAGATTTCATTTTGCAGTAACAAACTTAGGCTTTATCTTTCTCATAGCACTAACTCTTTAGTGTCCCATATTTTAGCCCTTGATATGCTGTAGGGGAAATACAGCACAAGTGTGTTTTTCAGCTATTATACAACACAGCTGTGTCCAAGTTGGGCCACCAGGTGTCAGCATCGCAGCACTGAGCTGAAATCCCCAGTGATCAACCCCAGTCCCCCCACCCCCACCCCCTGTCGCTAAATGCCAGAGAATATGTAGATCAATCATATTGCGTTAATGTAAAAGCAGCCCTGTGGTTGATGAATTCTGTGAGTCACTGTAGAATGTGCTAACTGTGCAGACTTTGACTTTTAACCATTCACGCAAGTCATTTGTGACTGCTGCAATCACATTTCCTCGGCCCTTCACTGTGTTAAGTGTCAGTAGGCTACAGAGAGAGGGGGAAAGAAACCGTGAGGAGGGGGTGGGATATTTAAAAAAAGAGACGTTGTGTGGCGTGATTTAAAATTGTGCATAAATAATAAAGGCATGACTTACGATTGCATGGGGGTGGGATCTCTGAAGTGTTTACGTGGAGCAGAGAAATTTGCAGTGTTACGAATTTGAGGCAGTATTTTAAAGACTGTTAATGAAATTGGGGACTATGAGGAATGCTCTATTCCCCTCGCTTTTAATCAGTTGCAGAAGAATTATATCGCAGTGGTTTCTTCTCACCCTCAATCATACTCACTCACATCACACACACACACACACACACGGTTCTTACCCAGCACCGTCAGTTTGGCTCTGTGCGATCGCAGCCCAGCCTGCGTGGCTTGACACTCGTAGACCGCATCATCGCCTAGCTCAGCTGAATCGATCACCAAGCTGTGCTCACCTGATAACGGGTCTCCCATCAGAGAGTAACGCACCCAACCTGGTCCACACAAACATCACAGTTAGAGATATACACACACATATTGCCATCACAGATAGGGCTAGTTTGAGATCCAACTCTACGTGCGTTAGCATCATTGTGTCACTTGGTCATCGGCGACATGTGAGATGCCTCACTCGTGCAGCCAACCGACAGAGATTGCTTTAACTGTCCAGGTTGCTAATTTCAAAGCTGCTGGGGAAATAATTTTAAATGTCAGCGCGTGACATGAGCGGTGATTGATTCTCCACCTCAGCCCGAGCAGACGGCTGAGATGATTAGACGAATTAAACGCTAGTTTGCATTAGCCGCAGTGTTTGTTTGCCTTCCCGTTTCTTCGCTCAATAGAGCCTAGGAAGTAAGGCTGTGACATTAGTCAAACACACATCCACTGCAGAGGAGGGATGCTGCCCTTTACCTGCCAATCTATGATTGGCTTTATCTCCCAGTTGTTAATTGGAAAGAAAAAAGATGAAGATAAGGGAAGACTAAGCCTTGGTAAATGGACTTCAATAAGCATTGTGTACCTCCTGGGGGAACAGCATCATTTCTGCCTTGCTACTTGCTCTAAATTTGGTTGACATATAGGAAACTGGGTTTCCAGCTAATTACAAGCCAGTGCGCCATTTAGAAACACCTTGAAAATTAATTACGCTGACTTCATTTTTTTTCTTCTCCCAACTCAATTTTAAAAACTGACTCAATGATGAAAAGCACTGTTAAATTGTCTGGCTATCACCGGATTAAGCTCAATTTAAGACTTAACATTGGTTTGGGGAGTCTGCACTGCATTTTCATTTACATTTACGCATTTGGCAGACGCTTTTATCCAAAGCGACTTACATTGTATTCAAGGTACACATTTTACATTTTTGTCAAGTCTTGCTTTCCCTGGGAATCGAACCCATGACCTTGGCGTTGCTAGCGCCATGCTCTACTCATTGAGCTACAGGAAAGACACATGAGTGTCATGAGTTTTCAACTGCACAAGAGGCGAGATCAACAAGCATTATTAAAATAACTCTGTATGCAATTCGATAGTCCTTCAAGCAATCAGACCACAAGAGGTGTGCTCAATGGGCAACGACCCATCATTTCTCTATGTCGTTGTGTTAAGCCCGCCAATAGCGCACCAGGTGGATAAGCCAGTCTGTGATTAGTTCCCGCAAAAGTGTAACAGAAGCAGCATAAATTAATGTACAGTTTTCCAGACTGAGCTGCAGAGATAAATCAAATGGTCGGCAGATCAGGCTGGGTTTACCTAGTCTAACTGTCAAATGGAATGACTCCTAACCTCGCTGTTCGTTTTGCTTTTGCACGACTCTTACCAGGTAGGTCTCGTTCACCACCTAACGCCAGGCCGTCTTTGGTCCACTGCACCATCCCGCGATATCCCACAATCACACAGGGCAAGGTTACTGATTGGCCAGCAACCACTACTTGGTCCTGGGGTTGCTGGGAGAAGTAGGCTGCTTGAGACACTGCAAGAGGAACACAAAAATAAAACAAGATTAATACTTTGGTTGTTGTTTGATGTTGTAAAATATGTCTAATAAGCATGCCACATGAGCATTTTGACTTGTCTGGCTATCACCGGACTAAGCTCAATTTAAGAGTGAACATTGGTATGGGGAGTCTGCTGTGTATTTTCTACTGCACAAGAGGCGTGATCAACAAGCATTTTTCGAATAACTCCGTTTGCAATTGGATAGTCCTTCAATCAATCAGACCACAAGAGGCGTGATCAGGTGGCAACGACCCATCATTTCTCGATCTGTCTTTGTGTTAAATCCGCCAATAGCATGCCAGTTGAATAAGCCAGTCTGTGATTCGTTCCCGCAAAAATTTAACAGAAGCAGTAGAAATGAATGTAGAGGTTTCAAGAGTTCACGGGCGAAATCAAATTGCCGGCAGATCAGGCTGGGTTTACCCAGTCTACATCGGCCCCATTTACACTGCATGGATCAAGTGACTCAATTCCGATTTTTTCCTCTCATGTGGCACAGATCGGATATGACATGTGAACGTGTAAGCAGTAAAAAAACGCATGAATTCCGATAACCTCAGATCGGATTCAGGCCTCACTCGTATGTGGTAATAAATCCGATATGATTCGGATGCGTGCATTAGCATCTGCCATGTAAGCGGTCCAATCGGATATTCCCCAGTAAACGCGAGTCGTACGTCATTGAAAAAAGGACGGAGGCGAATGACGTCAACTCAGGTGGACACAAACTGCGATCCAGTGTTGCCAAGTCTGCGGTTTTCATCCGGAATTGGGCTACTTTAACACAGTTTTGAGTTGCAATTGGACGGGTTTTGTTGTGATAACCTGGCAACCCCGTCAAGGGCTCTCCTCTTTTTCTCCGCCTTAAGAGAGAAATGTTTTGCCGACTTTAAAGATGTGTGGAACAGTGCAGACAGCAAAACATTGTGCAATCATTTTGTCTGTGTCCATTGCATATCACGGTGTTTTACTTCCTTTCACCAGTTAAGAACGCCTTGGGCGGTTTTCCCAGTGTACAGTGTAAATGCAGATATCGGATACAGGTCGCTTTTGAAAAGATGATGTAAGCGGGTCGTCAAAAAAATCGGATATAGTCACCAAATCGGAATTGTGCATCAAGACCTGCAGTGTAAATGCAGCCATCTTGACTAGTTTTTGAAAGCAACACCATAAATGTGAGTGCTGACACCTAGTGGACCCTGCTGTTATTGAAATGTAAAGCACATGTTGTAAAACTGAAGCATCCAAACAAATGCGATGATGGGCTTCAATCTACCTTGTCCTGTTTGCAACAAATTGGTTAAAAAGCATGCCCATAGCATTTGTTCTCTTCCAATCTAATTCAGTTTTACTTTAAATGCAGAAGTGGCACTTTTCTTTGCATCGCTCTGCCTATACACCTGGCTCTCTGAAATAGACCAGAAGCTAGTTGGATTACCATGGTAAACTACAGCAAGGCTCTCCCTCCTAATGCTGAAGCCTATCTGTCATTTTCTCTAACCAGTCCAGCTTTCAGGTCAGTGATTTTGTACAGGGAGAGAGATGGGAAAGCGCAGAACACATTAGCGCGATAGTATATTAGCGCTGAATCAGCAAGAGCCATTCCAGCTCACATTCACCATCTCTGCAGCTGGTAATACTCTTCCAGTTACACAATGAAACACAATTTTTCCTTGCAGTACCCATGCACTGGGCTCTAGGAACATATTACCTTTTTACACTGATCTAAATCCATTTTGCCTACCCAACACACTCTTTTAAGTTAAGTTTCATGAGTGGTCACGCACTATGCTAGGCTTTTTTTTTCTTTACCAAGGTCAGTGAGCGGCATTTCGCTAACTGATTGATGCAGAAAAGGCTAATATTGCATCATCTTCCAACTGTAAGAAAAAAAAGCACAGTCCATAACACATTTTACAACAGTTCGGTTTTTGTACTTGGCAAGGGGTCTGGGCGTCAGCTGGTCATGACTTATTTAACTCTTTCCTGTGCCCATATGGCAACCTGCACAGAATGACATGGAAAGCAATGTCCCGTTGAGTTGGAGAATCTGTTACTTCTTCCCATGGTGGGGGAAGTGCTATTTTTTTACTAAAATTGTTGGTTAAACAATCAAAGGAGCTTTCAGCGTCCCATGAGAGCCATCCGTCGTGGGCTGAAAAAGGCACCTGCCGCCGCACTGCCTTCCCTCTTTTTTGGCTTTGCTGGCATCTTTCTATCTCCTTTTTAAACACTTTTTGCTCCGTCTTTCCTGTCTGATTTGCATAGCTCAGTTCAACTGAAAATAAACAAAAAACCCAATAAACGTGCCCAGACTAAACAACAAACAGCCTTCGCTCTCGCACACTATTCCAATCACTTTTATATACACACATGGTCTTCTTACACACATTTCTGTGTTTCTCCATTGCAAGAGCTTCATGATTGGATCTGGTGCATCATGAGCCCTCTTGAAAGGAGAAAGCTGGCAACCAGCCAGAAGTAACCAATCCATTCACATGAGATTTCAGAGAAGGCGAAGAAAGAAAGAGCCCAATTTGATGGAGGTTTTAGAAGGGGAGGGCTGTTACTGGTTCTTCAAAAAGAAAAGGGCCGTCCCCCCATTTTTTCTGCCTTTCCTCCTATTTCTTTGCCCTTTATTTCTGTGTGGTTAAATAGGAGAATAGGGTGCCAGCGGTGGATAAAGAGGGATCTATTCAGCTGGTGCTAAACCCCTCTGAAACTTCTCTCTTTGGGCCAGGGGTGTTTAAACAGACAGGGTAGGGGGCCCCACCCCAGGGGGGGCGCAGCAAGACGGTGAAAGGAGGGCAACATACGGTGGCCAGAAACACACTATTGTCCTCTTGTCCCTTGGTTTTAATAGGCCTCTTCATTTCCAATCAATCCTGCTAAATGCAAGTTTAATAGCTTTTCAATAGCGGCTTTCCCCCCCTGAGGGAGCCCAGGATTTTCTTTCTCCTCCATCCTCTCTCACTCTCTGTTGTTCTCCCTCTCTCTCTCTCACTTCATCATTCTCACTGCATTTCTTTGAGCTGAAAAGGAGCTTCCGAGCTTGGCTGACAGAGTTTGGTCGAGACTCAATTATCCACTCCATCAAGGGGTGCAGCAAAGACCATCCACCCCCCTAACCTCCAACACAACCCCACACCAGTGTTCTCTCTCAGAAACATAAGCTTTCTTTCCCTCCAAGGCAAAGGCCAGTGCAGATTTCAGGTATTTTCAAACTAGCTTTTTTCTCCCACTTGTGCTGACAGTCCTCTTTTCTTCTCTTGAGGATGGACACAGCCAGACAGGAAAATAAATAGCAATAAAACAGAAGTATGCTAGCTCTACTTCATTGTATTTTTTGTCTATAGCACCAACATTCTACTGGACAGAAAAAATAAATAGTAGGTAAAACACAACTGACTAAACAAAATAAACATTTCAAAATCTAAATAAGAACAATAAGGTAAAGACACATAATGCCTGATTCTTCCACCTAATACCAAACGATCACCCTACATCCCACAAGTGCCCCATTCCCATGGGATCTGTTACTGAGAGGAGGATACCAAATGCTCAGAATGGTCTCTAGCAAAGAGCTACCTAGTTTCTTCCCTGCATCTTCCCATTATTACACACTATTTAAAAAATAAGTTACCTGGTTATCTTAATTTTGAGTTCATTGAAATTCCAAATTTGAGTTAATACTATTAACATTTTTGAGAATTGACAACATTTATTCAAATAATACTAAAAGATTTTTAGTAGAAGCATATTGGATATTTGTTTTAAGACACAGTGAACATGCCAAGTTTAGCTATTTTCATGTCCCCCCCCCCCCAAAAAAAAAAAAAAAAAAAAAAAAAAAAAATATATATATATATATATATATATATATATATATATATATATATATATATATATATATATATATATATATATATATATATATATATATATTTGTGTGTGGTTCACTGTAAAATAATAATAAAAAAATAATAATAATAATTCAGGCCCCAGTTGAAATTTTTCCAGTGACGGATCACATTTAAATTTTTTCAGTTGGCCAAATTTAATTTCTGTGAATTAAATTGCATCAATTCACAGGAATTCAATTTGGCCAACTGAAAAATTTTGATGTGATCCGTCACTGGAAAAATGTCAATTTTTTTACAGTGTTCAGATACAATAATATTTTGAGTTTCTATTTATTAAACCAATTTCCTTCATTGTATTAACTCACATTTTTAATTTCAATAAACTTACAATTTTAAGTTAAGGCACCAGGTTACTTTTTTAAGTTAAACCAACAATATTGTTTACAGTGTAGTGTAGTTATGCTTCATACATAATGTACAGTATGTATACCAATTCACACAAACAAAGTAGTAATTTATTTTTGGAGGGGGGACCAACAGAGCTAAAAATGATTCTTTTGTCAAAAACAAAACTCTTCTTGACATTATTATTAGCGGCGGTTTTTCTAAGCCATGCCTTAAACCGTATTTTCATATAGAATTGCTCTTTTTTGTACACTCCTGCCATCCCTGGAGCTCCACTTTTATGAGATATTGAGTCTTTTTACAGATACTGTAATTGTGTTGTGCTTCTGGGATTCTCCTTTTTGCATCAGGTACTGGATGAACATCGATTGCAATTAAAGAATCTTGCCCCAGCATCTAAATGTTTACGAGCGGTGATAATTCATCAGGATGAGCCGATGTTTAAGGGCTTTTGTACATTCAATAGTTCCTCTTTAGACCCCTCACTGAGTTGTGCCTCCGTGCACGTCTTTAATCACTCTCTCTCGCACACAAGACATTCACAGCTTGCATTCAGGCCCATTTACAAGTTATGCACCCGTATCAATGCACGCACTAGGCCTTATGAGCGAAACCAAAAACATCTTTATTACCCTTGGAATGCATGTAGGCATTCGCACGCACAAACCCACATATACAGCGAAACGAGTTCACACCACGGGAGTGATTCAGCCCTCTCCAATTCTTGTTCCAAGAGAAGCTCAACAAAATATCACGTCTGGTTAATGAGTCATTTCAAATTGGAATAATTCCTCCTTGCTGAATTAGCCAATTCTTTAACGGCATGTTAGCGGCTTAATTACATGAGTTCATTCCTGACAGAGAAGCGAGGGATGAAAGGAGAAAAAGATGAATAAAAAGGAGGAGGTGTTGAGATGAAGAGGAGCAACGGTAGGAGAAAACTGAACATTTTTTATAGGTGGACTCTTTTGGGGTTTACTAAGCCGGTACTGGTTAGAATACTCTCATGGAAAGAATAAAAACTGGTTTATAAAAGTTCATAACCAGCAATGGAATATAAAATATAGAGCAGGATAATAAATATGATACTCACGTGAGCAGGTCAGACAAAAGGCTAGGTATTAACATGGCTGTCTGGCTCGCGCAATGTCATTACAAGGTATCATAAGAAATAAAGAGGTGCGTGGGATAAGACAGAGAAAGCCGTCTCTAAAAACCTACGTTGTGATTTGCTCCACAGTGTGTGGCATCTGCGTGTGCCTGTGTGTTTACGCGTCCCCCCTTCCCCTAGTAACAAGGTCACAACACACTTGGCCTGATACACTTTAATCCGGATTTTTTTCAAAATGGAATATCATTTCACGGCACTGGATGGAAGCAGAGAGGAGTGTGTGTTCATGTGGTGGCGTAAATAGGGCAGGCGTGCTGTGGGGATTGCGGCTCACATTTAGTTGCTACTTTGACACAGTGACTTTGTCTTTTTTTGTCACATGTTAAGTGCAGCTGCAGCTGGGCCTGACTTGAGCATGACATATTAAAGAGCTTTGCTTTTTTTTCTCTCACTCTCCCCTAGTTTCTCCAGGCTGTTTTTAGTGCCCAGGATGTATCTGAGGAGAGAGCTATGCACTCTGCCTCACTGGGACGAACGGACGAACAGATGTTAGCAATGATCCCTCTCTGGTCTACCCTCACTAGGGACAGCAGGGAGTCTTGATGGTATTAGTGAACGTCTATGTTTGTGTATGTGGCACTTGGTTTCGCCCCTGGCACAGTTGCAGATAAATCAGAATATTTATCCCATGTCAAGCCATATTTAGCCCTCCCTCAACCTCTTCACTGTTTGTTCTGACAACTCTGATTATAAACAGTGAAGATGGAGATTGTAGGAGGGTAAATAGATAGATGGAAAATTAAAAAAAAAAAGAAATTCCAAAGATAGTTTTTCATTTTAGGTACTTTTAATCACTTGGATGCAAGTTGGTAAAACAAAAAATACACTGTAAAAAATTATTTAGAAAAAAAGTTACCTGGTTGCCTTAAAATTTTGAGTTCATTGAAATTGAAATTTTGAGTTAATACAATTAACATTTTTTGAGATTTGACAACCTTTATTAAAAGATTATTAAAAGATTTTTTAAGCATATTGGGTAATTGTGTGTGTTTTATTTCTAATGACGCAGTGAAACATGACAAATAGTGCTATTTTCATGATTTATCAATTTTTTTTATGTGGTTCAGATACAAAAATATTTTGAGTTTCTATTTATTAAACAAATTTCCTTCATTGTATCAACTCAAATTTTTAATTTCAATAAACTCAAAATTTTAAGGCAACCAGGTTACTTACTTTTTTAAGTTCAACCAACAAAAAACAACCACAAATTTTTACAGTGTAGCTATTAGTTATTTGATGCTATAAAAATGGGGGTGTGGCATCATGATTGACAGCTGTGATTGAAAGCTTCTCTGAGCGTAGTCGGCACTGAGGCTCCAACTGACTTTTTCTGGGATTTTCGGGAGGAGATTGGATCTTTAACTTTAACTTTAACTTAGTGTCTATTCACACTTGGTGCAAAAAGGGTGCCTTGTTGTTTTCTCATCACAAATCACATTGGAAATGCATTTTGTTTTCAATAAAAATTAAGAAAATGTTCTAAATGTGGAAATAAAGTGCCTAACAAAATGTTTAACTATAATAAAAGCATTTATTGGGCAGGGTTAGCGATAGGTGTAGGGAGGGCTTTTAGTGTTCCTTTAAGACGGCATCCATTTAATAATTTAAATAAAAATGATAATTCAAACGGTTATTATTGCATCTTGTTAAAGCTGGTGTCCGTAACTTTTTATGTTCAAGATTTACAAAAATTATATAATGAGAATGTACAACATGAATCTATTTTCCAAACTGTGTTTTTGTCTTACCCTGAATCATTATGGTACACTTATAATAAGCATTTATATTGGGACTATTTCAGACCAGACTGGTAGGTACCACTGCGGAGGAGCACAGTCTCTGCATGACTCACCATAGACATAAACAGAGAGAAGTAGCTCCGGCTGCAATGTTCTTCCGCAAGATGCATGCATCTTAACCACTAGAGTGCAAAAAGTTATGGACTGCAGCTTTATTGGACAATAATACTAAGGGTGCAAATAGTATGTATCTATAAAAATAAAGTATTTATTACTATTTATATTACAAAGAACTGTAACTTTATATTGTGTAAATAGAATATATCACTATTTTCACTTAGTAAATAAAATCTACAGCTATTTGCACTTAGTGTAAATATCATCTGTCGCTAAAATATGTTGATTTCACTGAGTGCAAATAGAATCTAGTTGCTATTAACACTTAGGGCCCTATTTTAACGATCTGAAACGCAAGTGTCAAAGCGCGAAGCGTAAGTAGCTTTGTGGGCGGGTCTCGGCGCTGTTGCTATTTTCCCGGCGGGATAAATGGCTCTTGCGCCCGGTGCAAATCTAAAATGGGTTGGTCTGAAATAGCTTCATTATTCATAGGTGTGGTTTGGGCGTAACGTGAATAAACCAATCAGAGCGGCATCCAACATTCCCTTTTAAAGCAGGTGCGCAAGTTCCATTATGGATTGCTATTATTATGGCATATTTACCAGGCGCACGCCAGGAGCGGTTCACAGCTGAGGAGACTGATGTTCTTGTAAGAGCAGTGAAAGACAGAGAAGTTGTGCTGTATGGGGATGGGAGAAACCCACCCAAAATAGCGTCGGTTAAACAGTTTTTCAGTCGATTTTTTTTTTCCTGGTTCTTGATGGACAAACCAATTTATCAGATGTCCTTATATACATATATGTCTTGCCACTATTGGGCAAACAGGTCTGATCCTTAATTACTACAAGCCTGAATAATTTGTAAGCTAGATTTATGCCTATTTTCTCACATCTTCGTGGCACACCACAATGATTTCCGTCATCTCATATGTTAATATTTTTTTAGTGTAACAATTTATGATTTGCAAAAATAACTGTTGCATCTGTGTAGATTACATGAGCAAAGTGTATGCGCTAACTTTAGACTAGTTTTTTTTCTGGTCAGTGGCGCAATTGTTTAATGGAACAGCAAAATAGCACCAGGGATCGTTTGCGCCGGAACACGCCTCCTTTTTTGCGCTGAACCGCCCAGGGAGCGCAAGTTCATTCACTAGTTTAGCGACATGCTTCTGTGGAGGGAAAAGCGCGATTTGCACGGGTGCAAAATAGGAATGACACATGCGTCCGTGTACAAAGTCAATTGCGCTGGGTGCAAGATAGGGCCCTTTGTGTAAACTGCAATTTGATTCTATTTACGCTTAGTGCAAATAACCGCTGCCTTATTTTTTACACTGACATAATGAGTTGTTTTGCAGTAAACTGTACAAACCGATTCTGAGGGAGTGTGGGCGAGGCCTTGATAGTGCAGTTCCGCTTCACCGAATTAGTGCAAGATGTCAGCGCCATATTGGGACATTGCCGGCTTTTCTACAGTGGAATGGATGGAGTGCTGTTGATTTTTTTTTACAGTCTATGATTTGAATACAGATAATCTTATATCTCAATCCAATTAATTCCACATTTGCTGCCCTGTAAATAATATAAAAGCCCCCCGAAATCACCCTTTTTATAGTCTGGTTTTCTATTAAGTACAAACACCACCTTGTCTAGAGGAGAGATTGGAATACAAGAGAAAGAATGGGTAAAGCTGTGGTTGAGTGCAGAGGGAAAAGAGAAAACTAGTGTGAAAAAGTAACTTGCTGGAAATAAACAGGGCTGGCTAAAAGCGATCCATTGTGCCAGCTTCAGATAAGGCCACTAAACCCAAGCTGGAAAGAGCTGAGCTCCATTCTGCGCCATGGAATTATCCTTTTGTTTGGTGTGGGTAGACTCTCTATTGTTTCGCTCTCATTGTGGAGGGTGTGCGAGTGTGTGTGTGTGTGTTTGTGTTTGTGTGCGTGTGTGTGAAAGAGTTTAAGCACGTGAAGATGTGTTATACCAAAGTCGTTGTGACGTTCTCTAGGCTGCATCTTGAAAAGTCTCCCTTGTAAACATAGCCGTCTCCTCTACCTAATGTCCAAACAAACGGAGCCAAGGGCCACTGGTATTTGTTTCTACGGTTTCAGAACCTGCCACATTTCATTCCTTTCTCTTCTCCTTCATTCTTGCCTTCCCATTTGCCTGTTCTCATCATCTGCACCTTATCGCCTGCCTCGCATTCCAGTCGCATCTTTCTCCCCCCGTTCCTTTCTCACTTTCAGTGTTGTTTTGTGTCTAAATTGCAGCCTAACAGCTTTTTAAGAGCTGTTTGCAGAGGTTTAATCCTCCTAGCTTCTTATTCAGTCTGCAGTCTATTGTAAGCATCCTGGCACAGTATGAGACCCTTTTCAGGACGACCATACAGCTCATCCATCCATTACACCTTCTTCCTCTGTCCTTCCCTCTCTTCTTCTAGCCCCTACAATCCCTTTAGTAAACCCCCACTTTCTCTTTTCCCTCCATCCCTCTCTCTTTTCTCCTGTCAGCCAGGCCTGATCCCCGGCATCAATGCTGAGCAGGGCCCTTTTCACAGTTACATAAGGTGTGACAAATTGTTGATTTGCCTTCTCCATGCCTCTTTCTGCTCCTCTCTCCGCATTCCAGACACCCTGTCCCTCGCTCGCTCGCTCCCTATCCCTGTCCTTTCTCTATTTATCGGCATGAAAATTGCAGGGGTTCAAGTCAGCCTGTCAACAGAGAGAGTGAAACGGGGATGATGGGGGGTCTGCCGCAGCGAGAGAAACAGAGAATAGGACATAAGAGCTTCCAGCAGGGGTGGAGAAGGGGAGAACAGGCTTCTGACAGATAGAGGGCTCAAACAAGCCTATGCTTTTGAGAGGGAATGAAGGAAATCTATAATCAAGCTTCTCACCCTGCAGTTATTTCTCACTCTGTCGTATTCTCTTGCTAGTGGTGCTTGCTAAAGCATTTCTCATATAAAGGAATTTCTTACTTATAGGGTTAATATAGGGTTAGGGATCTGAACAAACGTCTAACCTGACGTATTAAACTGACTACGGGAATGACTTGATATTTACATTTATTCGTTTTGTAGATTTTGTAGTTTAGTCAAAGCAAAGTGATTCCTCAAATCATGTGGCTTGTTGAGGAGTGTTGTGCTATTGATTTTCTAAGTGATAAGACTTATTGCAGATGAAGCAGATTAAGACTAGGCGATTTCCTAGGCAGATATTGACATGGGACTATATTATGGGGAAGCACAGGCGAAGCACTGCTGCTTGGGTGCAGAGATATCACACAACACACATTGCGATCGCCCAACAGCCGGAGGACGAGAGGATGAGAGCCGTGATATCTCTGCGCCCAAGTAGCAGTGCTTTGATTACTTTTACTCAGGACATGCTAGCTGGCAACATAGGATTCCATTCATTATGCTAAGCTAAGCTAGCGGCGATGCTGTCAAACTAAAACAATGCATGCACTGACACAATAATGCATTTGCCCACATATCTAAATGTAGGAAAGAAGTTGAATAAGCCCTATTTCTAAAGAATGCTGGAGTGTTCCTTTAAATTTGAAGGAGAGACCTAAGTCATATCTAGATATCTGGGTCAAAATAAGCAGTCACCTAGAAACCATCCGGAACACCCTAGCAAGATAACTATATTAAAATGTATTTTAATCTTGACATGACAAGAGGTGGGCAGTAACTAAGTATATTTACTTTACTACTGTACTTAAGTACTATTTTTGAGTTTTTTTGAGTACTATTGTCTGTACTTTACTGGAGTATTATTTTTTTTCTGGACACAAATTACTTTAACTTCACTACATTTGAAAGACAAATATCATACTTTTTACTCCACTACATTTCCATCAAGGTCCTCAAAATCAGAAGTCGTGTCTGTAGCAGCATTGAAAGTCAGTGGATGATTTTTTTTCTTCTTTAAAGGGTGTTTGGGTTTTTGTAGAAAGCCTTTAGGGAATCACTCTTGTATAGGGTCATGTGAAGTTCAATGATGTCCCAGCATTTTTTGAACACAGATCAGTTTATAGAAAAATGGAAGAAGACAGATATCATTTTGGCGAGTATTCACGTAAACAAAGTGTATTATGTCTTAAGTGAACGTAAACAGAAGGCAGAAAATATCAGATGTGTATCAGTGTATTGGATCTGTGCATTCTGCCATAAAGTGACATCAGCTTTGTAAAGGGCTCTGTAACTTTATACAAGTATTTAAAAAAGTTTAAGTTAGTCGTATGATAGCATGTCGGATGTTGACTGACTTAAACCAGATGGCATAGTTTGCATTTATACAACAATAATAAAATTATGCATTGGCATAAAAAAGGAAATGTTCTTTTGATACTTAAATACTTTTGAAAACAAATACTTCTGTACTTTTACTTAAGTAAAAAATCTGTTTTTACAACTTTTACTTGTAACAGAGTAATATTTGGCCGGTGGTACTTTTACTTTTACTCAAGTAATAAAGTTGTGAACTTTGTCCAACAGCGGTAGCAATGGCCACATCATCAGATTGCGTCAACCTGTCAGGTCGCAAAAGAAGTCCGATAGCTACATCTTGAAATGAGAATGATACTGATATGAGCTTGTGTGTGTGTGTGTGTGTGTGTGTGTGTGTGTGTGTGTGTGTGTGTGTGTGTGTGTGTCGCTCAGGACCTCTGCGTGCAGCAGAGGCTGTGTCTGTCACGCACTCTTCTCTGCTGTGCAGCGTCTCTGGTGAGCGTCAGAACTTTTCCAAGTGTCATTATTCCAGCGTTCCCATTCTCACTCTCCCACTTCAGAGTCTAAGAACTCCTCTACTTGCAGACGGAAGCTCTCCGCTAGGAACACAAAGAGGCTGGGAGGAAAAAACTAGAGAGGGAAGGAAGAGGGGGAGGATGAGATTGTCTCTACACATCAGCCAACTGTCTTGACAAGATGTTGATTGAGCCAGTCTTGTCATTTCATTCCTGCAGGTCTCCTGGTATTTTCTGGAGATGGTTATTGCTGCTGCTCTTCCTTTTCTCTCTCTCTCTCCCTCTCTCTCTCTCTCTCTCTCTCTCTCTCTCTCTCTCTCTCTCTCTCTCTCTCTCTCTCTCTCTCTCTCACTACACACTTTATCTACTTTTCATGCCGCCTTTGTCTAATTCTCTCTCTCCTATACCGCCTGAACTGAACTCTCTTTATCTCTCTCATACTTGCTCTCTGTTGCTTGATGTACAGCATGATCTAAGATCTAGCATGCTTTTAAATCATTAGCGTTGTGTGCTCTTTGCATAAATGTGTGGGTTGCTGTATGCACCAACACCCCCACAATAATGGAAACGACGGGCCTAATTTACTGCGGGGGAATATAAACAAATACAATAAAGACGAATTAATAAACAAATAAGCAATGCTTTTATATGCACTCTCGTTTCATTCCTCTGGCTGATAAGTCAGGGTAAACAACACTGAGAAAAAGCAACACTGTAAATATTGCAAGATGATTAAAAATCCATAAAGTCAATGAAAAGATCACGTTTAAACGTGCCCCTCTTATTCGCCTTTGTTGATCTCTGCCCTGCATTCACTTTCAAAAGGCAAATGAAATGAAAACAAAGAAATCTAGCACTTATTCTGAGCTATTGGGATGCTAGGCTCAATGCCCTGGGGTGTCAATTAATTTAGTCTGGGGATTTGTGGCCTACACTTCCTAATTGAGCCCAGTGGAGGCCCCTGTGGCTCTCTGTGATAGGAGGAAGTGCGTTCCATAATTAATACGCTTTTTTCCCCCTCATACTGTCTTTATTATTATTATTTTTTAATGAGGAAGTGATGTTGTAAATGTATGCATCTCATTAGAGCAAAGAGGGCCATGCACTTTATTGGTGTAAATGTGGAGAGGAAAGGGAAAATAGCTGTAACCTCACTTGTTAGTGGCATATTGAAGTCTGTGCATGCATGAGAGTATGTGTGTTGGAAAATAAAGAGAGATGGGTTCAATGAATACCTTGTTAGAGTTGTTCAATGCGTGTGCGTTTTTTTACAGCTTGGAGGTTAATGTGGCACTGGCAATTCTATTGAAGCTTTCTCTAATTTGATGTTTTTCCTCTCTCCTCGAAAGAGAGACTAGCCATGGCTAAGTGTTGTTTTTGAAGGCCACCAGTTTGTTTGATGTACAAGAGACTGTATTTCTGTTCCATTACAATTTCCCTTTTCCATTAGAATTTTTTCCCATCCTGCCTGTTATGGTCTGTTTCTTTCGACACCTATGTGCGGTCACTTCTATCCGCATCACGTAACAGTATACAATTAAACAAACAGCTCCTTCATCTCTCTAGGAAGGGTGGCATCAGCTGAAACAATGAGCCGCCTCTTCGCCGGTGAAAGGGCTGACCCGCGCTCACGGACGGCCTTCAAATTCGCCATGATTAATCGATGTCTGTGGTTTTCAGTCACCACAGTTTGCATTTCCTTCCTCTATCAAGTTAAGGTGGTAGGGGGTTGGGTAGTTTAATTAAAGACTGGACTGTCCTGTTCATCAGATTAGCCTGGACTCAAAAGTGTTCTTTTAACATGACTGATGACTAAAATCCTCCAGAACAAAAACGAATGGCTTGGCGAAGGAGGATAGAAAAAATCTTACCTGCCGACCTCAATACATCCTGGCTTGCTTGGCGCAAAATAAGAGAGGGAGGGAAGAAGGGAAGAAAAAAAGTAATTTCCTGAAACTCCATTTCTTTGGTGGTGATTAGCAAAGAAGCGTAATTAGGCTGAAATGTGAAGTCAGGATTTTTTTTTTTTTTTTTTTTTTTTTTACGGATTGAACCACTTCCTCTGGAAAAATCTGGCCCTGATTAATGAATGAATGATTAATGAACGAACTAATAAATCAATTAATTATTAAGCAAGCACTCTGAACAAGAGAAAAGGGAGAATGGGGAGTTGGCAGAGATCGTGAAGAGTGTTGTTATGGAAGCCACACACACATCGTCTGAAGAACCTTTAGCTGAGCATAACCGTGGATTCCAGACAACAAGTGTTAGTTTTAGCCAACCGGCGACATTGTTGACGTTAGTTTTAGCCAAAAAGGTGACACATACATTTGTTTTTTACTGACTGGTGACCGTGTTACAAGAAGACAACAAGTTGTAACCCTGAAGCACAGAGGTGGCAAATCTTCTTTCCTCACTTCATCCCTCCTTCCAACTTCCTACACCCTCCTCACTTAACTAGGACACTCTATCAATCTTTGATAATACTTGGCGTGGGCTGTGGCTGCGAGACCAGCGACGGGAGAGTTGAGGCAACACAGCATGGCGTGATGTATGAAATGTGGGCCGTGCCAGTAACAATGATATACTGTAGCGTTTTCCAGTCAAGTTTGACCTTTTTTCCTCCGCTGATATTAATCGCTGCAGCGCCAGAATACATGCCTGATCTATTTCTCCCCCAGGAACCCTGTGCACTTTACAGTGCCGCTCTGGCCTCTCCATGTCTTTGCTAAGCTTTCTTTATCTCGCTTCCTTCTTTCATTCGCTAAGACTACCCCCTGTCGAAAAGCACCTCACCAGGATGCGCCATCTAACTGTTATTTTATGATTGGATGGGTTTGTTGTGGCCTTTTAAAAAATGTGACGTGCCCCTGTAAACCTTCAACTCCCCAGTGCACAAGACCCAGCTTAACATAAGAGAACTTGCTTTGTGATAGCCAGAGATATAGATCGCTGTGCTTTGGCTGTGGCATTATTAGCTGAGCATCTGAGCAAAAGGAATAGACACTGAGCTTTTGAAGAGTGCCTCCTGGGGGCTTTGGAACCGGGCAACCTACAGAAGAAGTCAGGAAAAAAGAGAAGGAGCCTCAAGGCTGTTTGGCAGGATTGTTCCTAGTTAATGTGATGGAAAATGCCAAGTCCCTCTCATACTCTCTCTTTCTCCTTCTTTCCCTGTCCTCCTTCTTTTCACTATCTTCTTGTTGACTGGTGCTATGCTGCCAGTGTGGAATTGCAGATTTCCCCGGTCTCAATTGAGTGAAAGGGGCTTTGTCCTTTTCATTTGGGGAGGATCATTGACCAGGGTTTGGGACATATGGTCCCTGTGTGCTGGTCCCTGCCTAGCATTGCTGAAGAATGTAGTGGGAGGGACACTTAACCTCCCCGCTCTTCTTTAACACCTAGCATGCCTAACCCAGCTAGTGGCGTGATGAACTTAAACACTTCATTGTGTGCTTTTCTTTCATTAGGGATTTTTTTCCCCGTCCTGTCATCAGCTCTAAAAGTTAACTGATCATAGGGAAGAGAGTGCTGATAGCAGTGGGCGGGAAGGAATGCACAGAAGGACAGATGTGGATGTTTTCACAAATTCTCCTGCTAATATGTATTATCCATGTGTTGTACCAAAACTCTGTTCTTCTTAGCCTTAAAGGGTTAGTTCACCCAAAAATGAAAATTCTCTTATTAATTACTTACCCTAATGTCGTTCGACACCCGTAAGACCTCCGTTCATCTTCGGAACACAAATGAAGATATTTTTGTTGAAATCCGATGGCTCAGAAAGGCCTTCATTGACACCAATGTCATTTCCTCTCTTAAGACCCATAAAGGCACTAAAGACGTCATTAAAAATCTCACTATAGTGGCTCTACAATCATTTTATGAAGCAACAAGAATAATTTTTGTGTGCAAAATAAATTTAATAGCAACTTATATAGTGATGGGCCGATTTTCAAAACAAAGTTCCAAACATTATGAATCAGTGTATCGATTCATGATTCAGATCGCTAATGTCACGTGATTTCAGCAGTTTGGCAGTTTGACAAGCAATCCAAATCATAAATCAAGACGCGGATTCATAATCGTTCATAGCTTTGTTTTGAAATCGGCCCATCACTATATAAGTCATTATTTAGTTTTTTTTTTTGCGCACAAAAACTATTCTCGTCGCTTTATAAAATTATTGTTGAGTCACTGTAGTGAGATGGGCTTTTGGCTTCTGAGCCATCGGATTTAAACAAAAATATCTTCATTTGTGTTCCGAAGATGAACGGAGGTCTTACGGGTGTCAAACGACATTAGGGTAAGTAATTAATGAGAGAATTTTCATTTTTGGGTGAACTAACCCTTTAAGCTCTGTTTACATCTGATATTTAGATCCATCTGAGGCGATTTGATCACTTGATACACCTGATGATAACTTAAAAATATAAAGTCAGTTATATTTTTCAAAGCAAAATCTCAAAAAAAAATTGGATCCACTATTTAGCAGTGTCCTGTACAGATCCCCCAAAGTGGATGTGAATGCCAGGTAAACTGGCCCTAACATTTTCTCTCCCTTCGTCATTCACTCTTTATCTATTCTCAAACAACTCGCACCATTTCTTATTTTGCATACACACTCCTTATTACTTTTTGTTTTAACATATACATATACACACACACAAACACACACACACACACACTGTGTTTGGCTGGGCAGTTAAGCAGGCAGCAGTAATAGATGGACGCTGTCTGGTCGTGGCAGTATCTCTGATGCCCAGGCCCATATTGGAATGTCTCAGCGTGTTTTCCTGTGATAAGGCTTTTAATTAAGTGTCTAACAAGGACGTCTGGGGGTGTCCATCGAAGGGACATGGCCACCTGTGTACAAGACCATTATACAGAGAGACAGGGGGAGAGGGAGAGAAAGAGAAGAAAGAGTGCAATACGAAAGATAGGCAAAAGCAGAGAAAAAGGCTGAACAAAGACACGCACATACATACAGAATTTCCACTCTAAAGGAATCTAATTCCCTGGACGTTCATGACCAGGACGCCAACAGATCCAAATCATGATTTAAGCACCAGCTGTCCTGACCGCTTTACAGATTACATAAACAAAGCTTTATTAGCAGGTAAGTCTAAGTTTCTGGGCTACTTCAGAGACTGGTAAACAAGTGAGGTATGTGCTCTTAATTCATTACCCCTATTCAACTGTAAGACAACTACTTTTCTAGTTAGAATTACACTTATGGAAGTGGTGTGAACACTTTCTTCCCTGTGCTGCCTTACATCTGGTGGAAGAACCAAATTCAAATATTCAAACTACTATTTTAATTCTGTTTGCTACCTAAATTGAAATGGAATTTTAAAGCTATTATCAATTAATGTCTGTAAGTTGTGTAAATGTAAACCGGTAAGTTTCACAGATTCCCAGAGCACTGGCTCCAGCATCAGCACCATTTCAGTGGAAAAAGGGTACATAAGGTGTCGCTATCGATCATTACAACATCTAGATAATCTGGAGATTGCTTGCCTGCAGCTCGGCAGTGTTCCAATGGCGTCTTTACAGGATATGGGTTTGGATCTTAGGAAGCTCAAATCAATCTCTATAGATTCTGGTTTAAAAAAAAGAGAAAAGTATAATTTAGCTTTTTCATCCCAGCAGCTCATGGAGAGAGAATGAATTGGAAAAAAGAAAGGTTGCCACCCCATACTCTTAAAAGTAAAGGTTCTTAAATGGTTCTTTAGCAGGGTGTATGGTTCCATGAAGAACCTTTAAGATCCAAAGAACCTTTCTATTGAACAAAAGGTTCTTTGTAGTGCAGAAAGGTTCTTTAGAGTATAAAATGGTTAGAAACAAAATGATTCTTTAAGGAGCCTTTCACAAAGCGGTTCTTTGGGGGACCAAAAATGGTTCTACAATGTAAAACAAACTTTAGGTCTACAATTGAACATTTTCTAGTGACTGGTCACATCCGATTTTTTTCAGTTGGCCAAATTAAATTTCTGTGAATTAAATCGCATCAATTCACAGAAATTCAATTTGGCCAACTGAAAAATGTAGATGTGATCAGTCACTAGAAAATGAGCAATTGTAGACCTGAAATTTGTTGTAGTGTATACAGTGAAACCCCATTTTTGGTTCTTCCTTGCACCTTTATTTTTTAAGGGTACCACTGAGATGAAGGGTACCACATAAACTATTATAATTCAATTGTCCCTGATGAATAACTTTGCTTTTTTCTCTCTCTGGCCAATCTGTTCCCCCTCCTCTTGTCCACTCTCATACCTCCATCCGGAGAAAACAACCAAATCTTCCTTCTTGAGGGAGGCTTCCTTTAAATCTTAATTAAAACCAACTCCAAAAGCCCATCTCCTCCCAGGGGCAAGCTTGAAATCAGCTTAGAACAATCAAGCTTAAGGATTAGGTTCCATGGGAAATGAGGAAAAGAAAAGGAAAGAGAGAGAGACACAATAAAAAGAATAGGAAGATGAGGGGAAAGACCCCCCCCCCCCACACACACACACACACACTCGCTCATGGTGGTGTCTAGAGTCTGGTCTTGACCTATCGACCCCACTTTCTTGCAAGATTAAGCTGCTAGCTATGCTTGTAGAGAAGGTAAACATAGGTTAGGAACAATGGCCACCAGGCGAGAACCTTATTGGATTTTAATTAAGTGCCTGGAGAAAGTGTTAAAAAGGACTATGGGACGCAGAGGGGCTCCAGTTTTCACAAACCCGTACAGCACGTTTCTCATGCTTCACATTTTTTCATGCGCTCTTTTTCTTTTTTGTGCGACCCCTTCTCCATCTCTCCACCTTTTCTTTTTCAGACAACAACAAAATCCTTAGCCTGTTTGCACCCTCATTCACATTGTGAGAACAACAAACAGGTCTTCACTCCCCGCTCCTTGGAGAACTATTCGTCACCCGCCTCGTTTCGCCACGATCCCAGGTTATCGCTCTTGGGCTCCCTCTCTCTCTTAACAAGGTGAAACGAGACTCGGTCCCCTGAGGAGGCAGCGCCAGTGATAAGGTTAAAATGGGCCGAAAAAATGGAGGCGATTATTTGATATTGGACAGATTGAATTATCTAGATTGAGAGTGCAAGAGAGGAGGGGATGCTAGTTTGGCTCCGAGAGCCAAAAGAAAGATAGTGCGAGGGAGAGAGGGAAAGAAAGGAAGAGGGTTGGACAGCATAATTTTTCTCCAGCATTGCCATTTGTGCCAATGAGGACCAGCCTGATATTAATGACCACTCAACTCTCGGCCAATGGAGGAGTTTTTACCTCTTAAGGGGCAGATTGTGAACGCTGCAGAGTAGGCCGTTAATTTGACAGAGAGCAAGTCAGCCAATGCTAGATTTGTGAAGAATGAGAGAACTCAATACGAAGACTGAGAAATCCCTATACGTTCATTGGACCTTTTGGCGTCTCGATCTATCAGATCTATAAGGTTCTACAGCTACTAATTACACTGCTTACAAATGAAAATAGGAAAGGTTCAACATAGAAAAGATTCCAAATATACACAAACACCATGCGCCTGGCCAGAGTCAGGCCATCATCACCTCAGCAGGCACCAAAAGAGAGCTGTTAATTGGTGTGAAAACACACACACTGACTTGTGTTGTGGGTATTCGATGAAGCTGGCACTTGTTAACAGGATACACTGAATCACAGGGAGAGATAGAGACAGAAGGGAGAGTGTTTTTTGAGAGGAGAGACCACTCCCACTGCTAATACTTGTGATTTCTTTGCTCGGCTCTAAGGAACAGGGCTAATGAGTTTGTCCCACTTTAAACTATAGTGTTTTATAAAAATCAGTGATAGCAACAGTCAGACTCACAGGATGCTTCCACCAACAAATACATAAGTACACCTCACACTTTCAGGCTTACATTCCTATAGTACACCTTTTGTGTAATATAAATTGAATACCACCCTGTATTTTTCCCTACTGAGTTAAATCTGCTTCACTTTTATACTTAAGTGAGTCCATTAATAACATTAGCAAAACAAAAGAGGTTTCGCACCAAGCTACCGCGTCAATGCCGGGACAAAAGACTCGGCTTCAGCAGAGCCTTTTAAGGATCCGCTTGACAATTCTAGACTCTTTCACGGTGAGTTTGGACCATAGATTTCTCAGATGCCTGGTAAATGAGTGAAAGCTTGCAGCGTAAGGACTGTTGCAGGGCTAATCACTAGCACGGATGATCTCTGAACCTCCCTGTGGCTCTGTTGAAAGGGGGTTTGTGTTGGCCTCTTTGCCACTCTGTTACTGATCAGTCTGCTTAAGTAGCTTGTGATTGAGGGAGTCCATTAGAAACCTATCCATCACCTCCTCTCAACAAGCTGAGTGAAAAAGTGATGACATCAGACACACCCTTGCACCAGTATCTAAGCTCACCACAAAGAAGTGAGCTTACTAAGCTGCTGTCCACATTCATCAGACTAGTGCCTAGACATTTTTTACCATTTTGTTAAATGAATAGTTCAAATTCCAAATTCAAATTGATCCATTGTTAAGCTCTGTCCATCTTTGTTACTATTGCTAACTTTAGAAAACCTTCCACATAAATAAACTGAAGAATTTGATTTTGTTTTTTTTGTACGTGTAGTAAAATGTGCTCATAAAGAAGTAAAAATTATCTTAATTTACACAATATAGGAACTGTTTCCTATATTCCTTTTTCAATTATTTTGGCTTTAAAGAAAAGTCTGCAAATCAGAATTAAGACAAATGCTTCTCACAGTCAACCGAGAAGAAAAGCCTCATTTGATCGTGATTACAACTGATAACATCAGTGTAAGTGAACAGAACACATCTACTCCGGCACTGTGAGCTCTTAAATTACTATCACACTACAATGACCTGAATCAATAAGTAAAATTATGTTTAAAGAAAAGAATGCAAATTAGTAACATTCATTTACCTCGAGGCAAATGGAGGTGTTCTTATTGATATTCTACATGGTTAATTGGTAATTGGAGCTGACGCATTGTTCAATTCAAAGTATTTCTCCAGATTCATAAAATAAAAATGGTAAAACAGGCAGAATTGACCTAGCAATGCTATGCCAGAGCATGTTCATTCATTTTAATATAATTAATAAACGTAACTACTAATGGAATAGTGCTTTTATAAAAGCAATAAGCACACTTTTCCTTTTTTGGCCATTCTAGTATCACAAAGCTCAAAGGAGGCTCTGAAAAAAAAAATACTCACACAAATTCCTCTGCCTGTGAAATCATTTCTATCTAAACAAGTTTTCTCAAATCTGCAGCTCCACCAATACTCAACAAAACATTGACTTTGGAAGCGAAATGTTAGAATCATATGACAACCTTTCACATTTGTGCCCTGTTTTCTAGGGGGCTTCATAAATCATCTCTAAATCTCCACGCAGTGGGACACAGCTTATAGAGAAAGCTGAGCCCGTATCTTCAGGCAGGAGAGTATCTCCCTTGTAAGTGAGTAGAAGCTAGAGAAGCGCAGTTCCAGCGGGAACACGCGCCTCATTCTCTCACCTTCTCTGTTTGGGAATGCTTGAAACACAAGCAGCCTGCTGTGTACAAAGCCAGTCTGGAGCCCAAAGCTAGAAGACCTGCTCTGTCCTCCAATACCAATGAATCTTTTTTCTCAGCATACTTGTGAAGCTGTTTTTGTCACACCCAAGAAACATACACAATCCATTTGAGAAGAAAGCATAAACAAGTGGCTTGAGGTTAAGTACCAAGTGGTTTGCATTACTATTGTGTCAGAGCTTTCTCCTTCTCTTTTCCACTCATGGACCAGCCCACACATTGCCTGTTTGATGGCTTTTCTTATTTATGTATTTGTCCTATTCTATTATGCTGTTCCTAAGGATGGCAAGAAATTTTACCCTGTGTTCTTCTCTGGATAAACAATACCTTCCTGAAAAGATGAACAACCTGCTTACCAGGATACATAGATCATGTGTTAGTCTATCAGCATCACTAGCTACTGAACAACACAGTTATGTATGTTTATACCTTGGGTCCTGCCATCCATTTGGATGTTACTTTGACATGTACCACCTACCTAAGCATTGTTGCAGACCTTGTAACCCTCATACAAACGGTATTCCCTGTTCGTTGTGGCCTCTTTCAGCCAGATAAAGGGCCCTGTCACAAAGCAAAAATGGTTCAGGAATGGTTTGAGGAGCACAACAACGAGTTTGAGGTGTGAGAGATGTGAGATGTGCTGAACAAACAATTCTGATCTATGGAGGCCCCACCTCACAACTTACAGGACTCAAAAGATCTGCTGGTAACATCTTTTTTGGCAGCAAAAGGGGGAACAACACAATATTAGGAAGGTGGACATAATGTTATGCCTAATTTGTGTATATATACACACCATCTTCACAGAAACTCCTGCTAGTCTAAGCTGGTCTTTTCAGGCAAGTAGAGTGAAGGATTGTGGGACTATGGAGCCCATTCCGTTCTAATTTGCATAATAGGCATATTTATGCATGCAAATGCATAAAAAGTGGCATTTTGTGCTGCGGCTTGGTAAAGTTCTAAAAAGCTCAGCCAATGTAAGCATATCACTTTTTTAGACTCTGTCTGTCCATACAAACTCATTATTCACTCCAAGAGACATTATGTTTAGCTAGCAAATTTTCTTTCTTTGTCTCTCTTTGTTCCTTGTTCTCTTTGTCTTCTATCTCACTCCCTCCCTCTCCTATTTATCTCTGTCCTTATCTGTGACTGACAAGAACCCCACACCAGTGTTTACAGCAAGCCAGAACCAAGGAGAGAATTTCAAAAGTAAACAGCCAATATCCTGCACAACAATGCTGAGGTAGCTCTTTTCAAGGCGTTCCGTGTACCTGTCTGTGTATGTGTGTGTGTGTGTGTGCGTGTGTGTGTGTGTGAACTTCCTCTTCAACTCTGCAGAGAACTGCAGGGTTTGGACGCCTCACCCAGACAATAGTCACAGACCATTAGAGGTTTCTCTGTCTTTCTTCGCGCAGGGTTCAGCGCTGTAATCCGTTACAGCCCTCCCACAGCAGTAGAGCGGCTGGAATGCATCAATCAGGAAGGTCCAGGGGCACTGCCTGACATTACCTCATCGTCTGAAAGAGGCTGTGTATCAAATTCAACCCATCAACACCCCCCACTCCCTTGCTTTCCCTTTCATCCACCCAGCTCTGCCCAACCTGTGCATTCAAAGCTTGTCTTCTTTGTTACGGCTTCATCATTGCCCCCAGGTGTCCACATGCCCTATCCAGTCTCCTGTGTCAGACAGTCACTTTTTCATCTGGTATCTCTTTGTTACTCTGTTTCCTACTTTTAAACTGGGGGAACAGATGAAGGGGTTCCTTCACACCAGTACAAGGGTATCCATTACCTTCAGAGCTAAGGCGCTGGGAGTTAATCTGTTTGACCCCCCCTTCTTTTCCTCTCTTTCCTTTCTACCTTGGCACACCATTTTGTCAAGCTGCATGGACTCCTAAGCCGTCCGCACCTAGGCTAAACGGTTCTCTCACTTTCTTTACCGCCATCTTTCCAACCTTCCAAATCATTTGATCACCCGTTGTATTTTTTCCAAAGGCGCCGGCTTGTTTCAGATAACTTTGGATCGCTCGATAAAATTACCATGTTTGGACACATGAGTGACGGCGGGAAGCTTGTTTGACGCGCTTTGACTGACACCCCTCGCTTGATAGCAAATTGGCCAGCTTCTCCCTCGACCTCCCACTGTGGCATTCAAAGCCATGCCGTAATATCCCAGCAATCAAGAAAAAGCAAGAGAAAGAAGACGGTGCGGGGAGAGAGAGAAGGAAAGACATATATGCTTTTCTCAATTTCTTGCCCAGCTGTCTGAAAACTAAACAGAGATGCCTTTCACCCTGATGCGGTGGGGGAGCTTGAGGCTTGAGCAAGGTCTTCTCTCCGGTGCGGAGTATTATGGTTAACGGTCGAGCTCGCAATCACAATATTTGCGCACACATTCCACTGGGGTTTCCAGAGAGGAAGAACTATTTGGTTAAGGGATGGTGAGTGTGAGTGCGACAGAGTAAGAGAGACAGACAGACAGATAGATAGAGAGAGAATGAGCTCGCAAATAGCTGATAATGAGAGTCTTCCTGTCTGCATGACAGTCCTTATGTGAGAGGCTCAAGTAGGGCTGCGCTGAGCTGAGATCTTTTGTTTAATATGATGCTATCTTATAATGGAAACAGGTATAAGATCCTATCCTGATAAGTATGCAGCATTAGCGAGACGGGTGACCTACCAGTGCACGGGTGTCAATGTACTACACTTGCTATATTAGTATGAAACACTATATCCTAAGAGAAACGCTTTCATTTATTGAGTAGGATGCTATGGAGAACATCTAAAAATGGCAGAACAAATAAAAACCGGCCAGCACAATATGACAGTCAAAGCCTAAAAGACTTAGACTAGAGTATATGGAACTCAGTGGTAAAGTTAGATCCTGGAGCATCACATAATATTACAATCAGACTGTGGCTTTTGTAAGAGCTTTTCCATCTCTCTCAGGCACGCCATGTCTTCTGTGATGGAGTAATCATTAATTAAACAGCCAGGCTTTGACTAATCACCCTACAAAGGCCATGCAGCTTTAACCACGAGACACTCATCTCAGCTGCCCCTCTGGCACAACCTTCAACCGCGTGTGTGTGCGAGAGAAAAACAATCAATTACTGCTAGCTGTCAGTCCATCTGAACTTCCATGACTCATGAACGTATGCATAAATCCATAACGATAACAAACACAGATCCCAGAGCAGATAAGTAATAAAGGAACATAATGTCAAATCTAGCTCGATGATTTGCAGTTCAGCATTCTCCCCCGAACGTGAAAACAAAAATCTAATATTCAATAAATAAACAGACAGATAAAATTAATGAACAGTTTTCATAGCAGAATTGGATTTTCCCAGCGCAGAAAACATCCTCTCATATCAGGGCCATCTTTAAGGCCGGGCTTAGGGATCTCGGCCCGAGAGGATAATATGAGCCCAGATATTGCAGCAACATGGAAGATAAATTTCAATTTACTGTTGCTTCCTGTGTCACAGCAGGAGATATGAAATTTTGTCTTGGAGGACTGGAGGTGATAGTAAAATAGAAGCCAATGCGCGCTCTACCAAATCCCAGCTCATTCTACACACGCCTGTGTCAAATCACTTCCCTGCTTCTATTGGTACCAAATTGTGATACATTTCCCCCAGTAACGAGTGACATTTTTCACATTTTGGGAGGAAAAAAAATGCAAGCAAAGTGCTTCTTAAAATAGGAGATGAGTGTTTGAAATTGTGCCTTTCCTTAGGCATTGTTTTAATGATTTTCTCCAAATTAACTCAGGCTGCAGAGTCTCACCCCCTTGTGATCTGGGAGTAATGTCAGCAGTAAACACCCTCTTTTTTCCACTGTATGCAAATATCGGTGATTATCTGACCCTGTTGTCTACTGTATCTCATCATCAGAATAACAAGAAGAAAGAAAAAAACAACAACATTGTTGAGAGGAATCCCTGGGGACGTGGATGCATTAGATAAAATTCCACTCTAGGAGTCACTCTCGGCCTTGATGAAACAAACTGTCCGTTTTAATGTAACTGAAGACCTCCGATGACATCATTGCCCTCTTTTTCATTTTCTCCTCTAGAGGAAGAAGTCAGCACAATTCCTCTTTGTCCACTCACTCGTCTTTCCGCCCAAGGAAAATGAGGTGAGGATGTGGGTGGATGGAGACGAGGTTAGAGGAAGAGCGGGGCTGAAAAAAAACAAAAAAACAATGGAGATGGAGGAGATGGCCTTGTCCCAGAGTGAGGGACAACTGGCCACCTCTCCTCCAGGCTCTGCCATTAGCCGTGCGGGTTGGAGACACTGACAACTGATAACAAAAGCCCCCCTGAACGCAATGCCAAGTTCTTTATCTATGTGCTCCTGCATGGGCAAACTGATTACAGCCTTTCCCTCCAAAACCTTCTCTATTCCACTAATTCTCAATATTTTTCCGTGTGTGCCTCTGTCTTTGGGTCTGTGTGTGTGTGTGGGGGGGGAGGGGGGGGGGGGGATGCAGCGTAAAAACACGGGTGAGACCCCAGGGTCGCTGTCTTATGTCTGTGAAAGATAATTAGACAATACGGCTGTG
Source organism: Pseudorasbora parva (assembly GCF_024679245.1). Taxonomy (NCBI): domain Eukaryota; kingdom Metazoa; phylum Chordata; class Actinopteri; order Cypriniformes; family Gobionidae; genus Pseudorasbora; species Pseudorasbora parva. The sequence continues at coordinate 19,430,574 of NC_090179.1, forward strand.
TGTAGCCGAAAACAGAGAGAGCCATTGTTTCAAGACCCCCCCTAACCTAACAGCTGTATGTGTCATCAGGAGCACGGTTTGAGCGTTATGACGGGCAAACGAGGACGCGGGAAAAAGATGGAAAACAAGGAGTTGTGGCCCATTCTCCACAGGAGGTGCTATAAAAGTTAACATCCATGTTTTGTTAGACCGTAAAGAGAATGTATAGCATTATCGTGATCCCCTAAGTCCTATTCACCAGCTTAAATGTCATTCTCAGCATCAGTCCCAGCAACACATATAAAATTTGTACGCTAGAATGTTGTCTGGGGAGAAAATCTCGCGATTTGCTCTCCGCTGTAAACAAAACTGACCTTTATGTTGAATTTGTCTCCGAGCGCCAACCTCTCCCTGTAAAAGAGCCCAGAGCACTCAGCCGCTCGCAGCCAGTCCATCTCACTCTGTTCTGCAGAGTGCAAGCGCATCAAAGCAGGCCAAAACTCATCCATATCTATGCCATACGAGCGTCTCCTAAATAATGCAGCAGTCTTCCCGCACCAGACAGATTCTGCTGCATCGGCGTTATTGTGAATCGTGTGTGTCACACACTTGCTCGCTCTAACTCAAACGCACACACTCCCCACTGAACTTCTTTGCCGTCCAACTTGGCAACTCCTTTTCAATAAGGAAAAACAGGTGAAGCCCGTTTCTGTCTCAGAGTTTAAAAAAAGATCAATTTCTCACAATATGACTCGTTGTAACTTTTACCTTACTTTATTGCTCGTAATTATGACTTTATATATTTCACAATTGCAACTTTATATCTAACAATGTGACTATTTCTTATTTCACATTTGCTTTTTGTTATTCTTTACTCTGAGAGGAAAACACAAGAGAAGCGGGAAAAAAGAGACAGATTCTTTCTCTGTATTATTACCTCTACATGTCATGTTATGCGTTTCCAATCTTCATACTAGATGCAGCTTATCTGAAGCTTTCTCTAACACGGAATGACATACAACCTCATATTACACCTCTTTACATACAATACAAACATTAAGCCTCTTAACAACAAACACACACACACACACACACACACACACACACACACACACACACACACACACACACACACACACACACACACACACACACACACACACAAAAACAAGTCATTTTCAGTCCCCATAAGCTCTCCTAAGACATTCAGCTCATGCATAATACAGAAAACTCCTAAAACAAACCCAGAGAGCCAGAAGGCCAGAAATACACATAGCACAACCCCACTCAATCTAAGCGCCCGGCAGTCCCCACCACTAATGGGAGGCCTGTGTGCAGGTCAAACTATCTGTCCCTCTAATGGAGCAAGCTAAGACATCAAGACAAGACTGAAGATCTGCAAAGCTGTTTGTTGGAGTGTTTACATGTGTGCGGCTGAGTCTGAAACTGAAGCCAGCTGCCTTGCTGCCCAGTTAGTCAATTACTTAACAGACAGCAATTAAGTATGAAGGCACCGACTAAAGAAACTTTCAAACAGGCAAAGCACCATAATGACGCCTAATGATCTAGAACAAATTCGAGTCATAGACATAACTAAGAAAGTATTTAAAGATTGTAATTATTATTTCTCAGAAGGTGTTAATGAATATACTTTTATTCAACACCTCACAGCATTGTTTAACATCACAGAAAGACAGCTGAAGACAGGGTGTTACCAAAGATTATAGATAAAGACGTTTCACTCCTATTATAGCCTGACGGCGTCATACTCGGAGTCTGATACTGCTCCATTGGGCTGTAATTATGGGCCGTGTTTCAACCGAACCAGATAAGACCTCAATTGGATAGAGCTATAACCAATCAGAGCAATGGAACGATGTTAGTTGCGTTAGTTGTCAGAACTCAACTGTTCTGCGTTAGATGTTAGTTGCGTTAGTTAAACAGAACTCAACTGCACTGTATTGCCATGTCTACGGTTTCCCCGTGGGTTGTTTTCCATGTCTGCGGGTTAAAGCGAGCTCAGTTATGTGATATATAAACCCATGAATGTGAATTTTAGCAGGCAACCTTGCCAAAAAAAACTGCCAAACTGCTGAAATCATGTGACATTGGCGATCCTAATCATGAATCAATCCACTGATTCATGGCCGTTTGAATCTTTATTTGAGGTTTGAAAACAAACGCGGAAGAGAAAACAATGCTAAATAAAGTCGTAGTTTTTGTTATTTTTGGACCAAAATGTTTTTTCGATGCTTCAAGAGATTCTAATTAACCCACTGATGTCACATATGGACTACTTTGATGATGGTTTTATTAGCTTTCTGGACATGGACAGTATAGTGTGCCTACACTTAGATACGCTGTCTGACAAAATATAAAATATCTTAAACTGTGTTCTGAAGATGAACGGGTGTGGAACGACATTAGGGTGAGCCATTAATGACATCAATTTCATTTTTGGGTAAACTACCCCTATAAGGATACACAGAGTACTTACCAACATGATCATCATTTCTGAGAGCAATAGTGAAGGTGAACGCATATACGAACAAGTTCTCCGTTTAGGATTAGAACAAATTCAACCAAGCGCCTTTGTTGATGTGAATGATTACGTTACTGTTGATCATCTGTCCATCATCGTCTAAAGCCCGACCTGACAATTTCATTGGTCCAAACAGGTTACTTCAGACATAATTACTGCTCTATGGATCAAGTCCAGACCAAACTGCCCGAGCTCAAATATTGTGGCCGGGGCTGAGTTCGGTTGACATTCAGGCTACATTTATGGTACAGTTCATGTTAGATTTAGTAGCTGATTTAAAATGTTTTTTTTTTTTTTTTTTACTCTAAGTTCGCCAAGAAGTTTTTGAGATTCCAGGATTCCCCCATTCAAATAGATAGGACTGTATCCTGGATGGCCGAAATATGGTATGCAAATATGGTGCAGCGTGAACCGACTTTCCTTGAGGGACTTTGATGTTAGACAAGTATCAGATCTAATATGCTGACGCCATACCACAATACTATTATAAATAAGATAGTCAATGTATTCAATCATTTACCTTGATGATACTGATGATCAATAGAAATAAATTGTGTGAATGAGAGTGTGTTAGGATACAAAATGATACAATTTAAATAAATAATAATGCACAAAGGGAGAGTCAGTTATGTATTTCTTTGCTCTTTACAAGGCAAAGGGACTAGGGAGGAAGGAAGCAGTAGGCGAAAGTTTTATGATCTCAACACTCTTCCTTTGAACGCTGCCTTCTGGGACTCCAACCCCACGCCAAAGGTTTCAAAAAAAAAAAAAAAAAAAGTGCTGGAGATTACTTGGAATACTGATGGCACAGTGCAGCATAATTCCGCTGGGAGACTGAGGGACATTCCGAGAAAGCAAATTATGGCTGGGAGAAAGAAGCGGCGGAGCTTTGTTAAGGGCACGCACATGAATATCTGGCACTAGGGGCTCGTCTCTTCAAGACTCTGTCATGTTCTCCGCTTCAATCCCTAGCTCTTTTCTACTAGTTCTGAGCCTTCGTCTTGTCAGACACTCTGAAATCATGTGTGTGTGAGAGAGAGAGCGCGAGAAAGACAGATAAGACAAACAAGCGAGAGACCAGGAGATAAAGGAGATGTGTGTTTGCACCTACGTTCGGGTGTGTATAAATCTGGGTGAGTGTGTAAGGGTGCACGCGTGTTTATGAGAACCGGGACAATCTTTCTCTCGCTGCGCTATCTATCCATGAGCCATTATTCAGAGAGGGAGCTGGTGAGTCAGATGTGAGCTGCTGGTGGTTTTTCAGAGTGTGGCGTGCTGCTTGTATAGATGTCAGGTGAGATGAGTGGTTCAGGCCGTCCGGGAGCCTCTCTGCTCCTCCCAAAGCAGCTGCCACCAGTCTGTCAAAGAATTGCTCTGCTACATCCTATTCTTCCCTCTCCCCCCTCCTTCTGTCTTACTTACACACCCACTTAACGATGAGAAAAACATCTAGAGTGCAGCCAGGGTCATATTTTACTGTTAAACGAGTTAGGAGGTCCACATAAAAAGCACAACATAAAGGAAATGCGACAACATATCCTAAGATTACACTTTGGCATTGAGCAAAATTAACCCAAAACTTACACGTTCAACTTTTATCCCACAAATGATTATTACAAATTTAAAGCCTATTTGCGAATCATGTAAGCATTTTATTAACATTTCTGCCTAATATATATTTTCACTCCGAGTTTATGACAGTGCTAGGCATTTAGATTCAACATTTAAATTTAATTACTGCCTCCATCCGTGTCAATACGGCGGCCTCATTTATCAAAGAGACAGACAGAAAGCGCAGCTTAACCGCCAATAAACATTTGTTTTTAATTCGTTTACTGAAGCGCCGACCGAAAGCGCTTTGCCTCGCTTGCGGTTACGCCGTTAATTGGGAGAAGAAACACTTTTGGATCTGAGAGGGCCAGGGGATTTTGAAGCCTTTATCTCGAGCTGAATCAAAGCCGGCGTTAATAATACACCCAATGAATAAAATATTTGTTAAAAGGCGTGGAAACAACAGACTCATGGTAAAAATAGGCCAGGCTCGAGGATGCTACTTCTCCGCAAATGAATCAACCTCTCTCAATCAAAGCACACAGAATATGCAAAATATAGCGCCGCCTTTGGTGTGAAATAAACAGCACAAAACTGAATATGGCTCACAACAACTGTCTACTTAGGAATGCAGAGTACCTACTGAGCTTTTATAGATTTTGCACAGATAGACTTTTTTAGTAGTTTGCAAATAATTCAAAATCAGTGTAATGGTTTAGTGACACATTTACAAGTTTTCTTTTTCTTTTCTTTTTTACTGCAGAAAGATCTAATGATTTTCATTTATAAATACTTTTGAGGGGGGAAAAAAAACTATTTGAGTAGGTTAAATGTAACCTAAAACCAAAATTTAACAACACAAAATATGAATGATAAAAATAAATGATTTTAATGTCTTCAGACGTCATCTTACACTGAATGTCATGACATTAAATAACAATTATTGCCTCTATTTCGAGTATGACATGAAAAGTAATGACAACAGATTAGCCAGACTGATTCAGATTCGCTACCACTGATTTTGATTCACTAAAAAAACCTTATAAGAGTTATGTGTTAGAAACTCAAGCAACATTTGTCACGCTGTATTTTAGTAATTCACAAAAAGGAACCTACTTATAAGTCGTTCTATCGAAAAAGTCACGCTGTATGCTTGTGATTCACTGAAACGAACCGGTTCATAAGAATCATTTCGAGAATCGAACTACTTTGCTTATGACTCAGTAAAAGAACCTGTTCATGAGAGTCATTCGTTTTGGATTCGGACTGCACTCATCGCGCTGCCAGTCGGAGAATAGTACGGCGTACCATCCTCATCGGCGAAAAAAATCATGTTCGAGAATGTATAGAGTCGAAAGCATAAAAACATTCGATTCCAATATTTTCTTAAAGAATGTAACCAGTTCCCCGTTTCCAACCCTACTCTGCTGCGCTGCAATATAGCAGACTCCAGCAGAAACAAAGAGCACACACAGTGAGTGCAGCAAGCGATAGCCTGCTCATTCACGCTCACAACATATCAGGATAGCGAGAGATGCCCGTGGGCATTTACTACATAAAGTAGGCCTACAAAATAATGAATAAATCAACACAGCGACGAGCATAATCTTTCAGATCGCGCGCATTCCCAGCTCCCCTATTGAGAAATGTCGCACCTCTGCCCGCCACCATTTATATTTATTTAATGCTGTTAAATTATTCTGTTTGAGAAAGGAGATGGTGCCTTCCTGATGGCGTTGGCTGTGAAATTATTAAGAGTGCCCTGTTTTTGGATACTGTCATCAGCACTTCTCCCATGCAGTAGACCCCAGTGGTTTTTAACACACTTTTCCGAATCCAGAAGGGTGTTAGCTATCCATTATCGTGGTCACACCTGCCTCGTCTTTCTTCAACTTTCCTCTTATACCAAGTCTGCTGTCTAGACGATCTCACTTAATGGGGCACTGGATATCAACCCCAAGTCAACATGACCATGTACAGTACAGCCTCAAGCCCATACAGTAAGGTATAAGTCAGAACCGCAGCCACTTGTTCCATTGCTAGTGATCGGTGTGACTGCAGCGAACAAAAAAGTTCCCAAAGCGCATCCATTCATCCCTCATATATCTACACATCGTTCAAATGTGTGTGTGTGTGTGTGTGTGTGTGTGTGTGTGTGTAGCCTATATATATATATATATATATATATATATATATATATATATATATATATATATATATATATATATATATATATATATATATATATATACACACACAGACACACACACACACACACACACACACACACACATATTTGAAGTTCCCTATGTGCCAGAGTGTATATCAACAGACAACAGGTGTAACTATACAAAATTACCAAATAAAAACTGACAATGATACTAGCAGTAAAAAATAAAAATAAAAACACTGCACTACAACGTTAGGACATCCCATTATTAAGTAGGCTGCCTTGCAGTATCAAGCATACGCATAATGCCATCACTGTGTCACGGCACTGCTGAAGTACTTTTCTTAATACAGAGCCTACTAACACGAGCTGCATTATGCTTGGGTACACGCCTGTTTTGAACAAGTTTAATTTCCAAATAAGCCTTGTTTGCATTTGGCGCAGTGCCACTCGCCCAACATCTCGCCAGGGTCTCCCTATGACTTCAAAATGTCACAAAATGCAATCATGACAATTAAAACCACTGCGTTAACTTGAAAGCGGAGCGCGCTGAGCTAGTAAGTCGCGTTATGATTAGGTTGACGCAATGCTACGGAGTAGGCAACGCAAACATCCGATTTCGTCATTAGAATAGTAAGTGAACTAAAACAACAAAAATGTCTTACCTGTTCCTAAAAGGCACAATGCGATGTAAAACACCAACATCTTTCCGGGGTCTTCAACACTTGTCCTGCAGTCCAGAATGAAAGTGTGCGCACGAATGCTCCGACTGGACTGACCGTGGAAGCTTTCGCTGGTCCTCGCCCACCTCTTGAATAAGGTAAAAAATGTAAATGTTTAAAATAAAAAACCCGGTAGATAATGTTAACCTCAGCTCGGAGAGCTGAAAGTCTCTGCTGCCATCCGAACACAGTCTAGAACGCTGAACACTGGTCGTCTCTCTAAAGTTTAGAACTTTCTTTAGATCGTTTCCTTATATTTCCCTATAATTTGTGGTTCAAATCAAGTTGATTTAGTGGGTAGGTCTTGTATCAATCCAAGTACTTGGAGTAAATCCTCCGTATAGGTGATGAAAAAAAAATCTCCGTTTCTCCTGATCAGCAGGGCTCCGCTCGCCAGTGCATCTGAGCGCGTTTCAGCACCACAAGCTCTATAGCGCGCACATAAACGCCTCCTCTTGCGCACAGTCCCCTCCGCACGGATCTGCTCGCTCCTCGCTCTCTTGTTATGCAGCGGCAAGGCGAGGATACTATCCGCACTGACTGTCGTACCACTGACTGGATGATGACTCGATGAATAAGACAGGCGCTTTTTTGACTGGGGAACATCGAGTTTGAGAATGAAGTAATTCTCAGTCCACAGGGACAGCCATTGGCCTACGCCCCCTGGGTCCGGCGATTGGTTAAGGGTTTAAAGTACAGGGGGGGTGACTTGCAGTTGGGGGTGTCTGGTTCTTAAACAACAGGGGGTGCTTGGTTATGCGCGCCTCTGAATGAATAAACTGCTGGGGAAAGTAAACAGGTGTGTCCCGGAGCAAACAAGAGTCTACGGAACAGATGATCTTAATGGGGTTTCTTTAAATTATGACCCAATACGTACGATGGGATTCCTTTAAAAGAAAGAAAGAAAGAAAGAAAGAAAGAAAGAAGATTTATCTTACCACAAAGCTGAAAAAGTGATAGGCCTATGCACAAAATAGGGTTGTAGTTATATGTATGTTATGTGTATTCATGCTTTCAGGTTGGATGGTCTGAAAGCAAATATCCTATTGGCGTCATCATATTTATTTGCTGTTTTATGCAGTGATTGGATAAACAGCTGAGTCATAGTCTACCCAAATAAACTGCAGAACCAATGGAGAATTTTTTCTTGATGTGTTGATCAAAACATTTTTGTTTGTTTTTTTGTGCATCTTTTGGGCTTTGTCTCATTACACAAACAAATGGAAAACTTAAGCCAAAATGCTGCAGTAAAGCATTTCAAACCCATCTCATATTTGTGCTGTGCAGTCTTTTGATTAGATTAATTAAACAGTTAAATACCCACTGAGATTTTGTCATAGTTTCACTTCACATTTTGGTTTGTCAAATGGAAGCCTGTCTTTCCAACAGTAATTGGCTAGTTTTATAATACTATCGGAAGAAATATGTATTTCTGTTTTGGTGACAAATTGGGTCCCCCCAAAATCAGGTCTCCTTTGGGATCCCAAGCAATCCCATTGGTTTGCTTTCAAAAGGTACTCTCTTTAGCCCCGTTATGATAAATGCCATTGTAATGACCTGTATTAGCTTATATACTAGCATGACAGATAAGTGATTAGCCTGATAACTTTGTTTATACACACTGACAAGCCAGACCCACATCCAGATGTTTGGTCTGGAACCTCACCATTGACAGGGCTCAATCCGAGGGGCGGGATAAACGGTTGTCTTTCAAACTCCCTCTGCACGCGATAGGATAGCGCTACAACCAACCAGAGCAATAAAGAAGGTGAAGCGAGCTAGTTGACAGATTAAACATTTGCCGTATCCGGTCGACAAAACTCCGAACACATCTTCCCTTTTTAAGAAAGACTTCAGTGCCGTTCTTTGTTCTTTTCTCAGAGAAAAGCTCAACTCCAAGTCTTCCAGAGTCGCGGTCAAAGCTGATTCGAACGATCGTCGTTCGCCAGCTTCTGTGTTTACTAGTAGCACACAAGCGCAACTCTGCCGTCATTATGTGAAGCCCCGCCCACCGACTCTATACACAATATGATTGGCCTGACCAGAGTTTAGCGTTTACAGCTTTGAAGTGTATTGAGAGTTGCTAGACGATACTCACGACAGATTAGATTTGCTGCCGCTAGGGTGCGTCTAGAATTCTAGGCTACATTTACCCTATTCTCAATCATCTTTAATGTATGTGTAATGTGTAGTATGTGCTGAATTAAGTGTTAAATATCCAAATATTTAAGTTATAAAAAAAATAAAAATAATGAATTATGTTAAATTATTTAATTAATAAGCTATTGTTAATAATTAAAAGTTAATCAAGTGTATACAATTATGTTTAATTGGTTTTATTATGCATAAAATAAGTATTTGTATAGATTATATAATAAGATATGCATATTTTGAATGAATATAATTTGCACATACTTAGGATAATCATTAACTGACAGTTTGGGGAGACCTGCTTTTGAGGAAGGACACAATCTGTCATGACACAATATTAAAAAAAAAATGTATCCATTGTCCGGATACATTTACTGATGTTCGTTCGACCCATATAGTGAACTCACTGTAGTAATAAAAATGATCCCAGAATTAACTAAGTTCTGTTTACATTAGAAATACTGTAAACGCTGACAATTTGTGCTATTAAAGTTTTGTTGACTTACTCTGAATATTGAATGAGTAAACCAATGAGTTATTTGGAAAAGTTCAGCACTCTTCTAAGAAAATAAAGATTCATCACAGGAATTGGAATTGGAATGTCACAATACCTTGGCTGGGAAGTTGATTGGGATAAAGAGTGTAATTATTTGGATTCACACTTGTTTAAAAGTTGCGGCACTACAAAATAAAACGTAAGGTGGTTACCACAACTTAAATAAATGCATGGTTGCAAGTTAAAAAATCAGATGTCATGTTTTAATTAAACCTTTTAAGTTGCAAACATTGTTTTCTATAACAGAGTTCTGTTGACACAAGTACACTCTAAAAAATGCTGGGTTGTTTTAACCCGATGTTGGGTCAAATATGGACTAACTCAGCAGTTGGGTTGTTTTAACCCAGTGATTGGGTTGATTTTGTCCTATGGTTGGGTTAAATATTTGCTTAAGACAACCCAACCACTGGGTTAAAACAACCCAATTGCCGGATTAGTCCATATTTGACCCAACATTGGGTTGTTTTTTACCCAGAATTTTTTAGAGTGTATGTTGATTATTACATCAACTTAATATCGTGTGCGATTTAAACTCAAATTTCTGCATTGGCTTATTACCTCAACTTAATATTGTGCGTAATTTAAACTCAAATTAATTAAATTGTCTTTAGGCAGTGAAATTAGGCAGCGGATTTTTAGTTCTCAGCATGCTTTGCATAGGACTGGATAAGGAGAATAAATGTTGAAAATGAGTGTTCATTTTTTTTTATTTTTAATAAAGGGAAAGACCTGTTTAATGCTAGTATGTTTGACATAAAAAAAAGTTTCTGTAATGTTAAAGTTTTTATGGTTACCAATATGTTAAAGAGATACATGAAGGTAAACACTACTACTGACTTGCGCTAATGCCAGTGACAAGTATACATATCTTACTTGTTCATTAAATATAAATGATCAATAAGTTATGTTAGCACATGCTAAGATTTATTGAATCCAGGGCTACAACTCTGGTATTAGACAACTTATTTTTTTCAAGTAATCAACTCCAAAATGTGTGCTTATTCTACAAATGATTAAGTTCTTCTAACTCAACGTAGCTTGTTGGTTGAACGCAAATTCACTCACTTTTCATTACTTCTTTTTCATAATAGACTTATGCCACTTTCATGCTGCTCTGAAAATGTGATTAACTGCGCAGAGATTGCCCGCCATCTTGTTAATACACAAGTTTACATGCATTTCTTAGGGTTAGACCTTTGTCATTTCTCACGAGAAAAAAAAAATAAAGAAATCTTGTAGAAATTGTGTCAAAGAGAGGAGAACTGTAAAACCATGTGGATGGTTTTGGTCTCCACCCCGTTAAGATTTATTGTAGGTGAGGGGATCAAATGTGAGACTGCAGATCACAAGCACACAATGATGAGAGAAACAGCTTGCTGGACGCACAGCAGATGATGGGATTCCTGTGAGTTGAAAGAGACGAGGTTGAGTAAAGGAGCAATAGATGATCTCTAAACAACAGGGTCTCACACCTGCTGTGAGTTCTGAGTAAACATCCACAGCTACTGCGTAGAGTTTACCAGGTCTTGACAGGGTGTGAGCCAGACGTGTAAATTAACAGCTACTTTCATGCAGTCAAGGGTGACGTATATCTACTTAGTAGTGTTCTCACTGCAATATAGGCTACAGTAATTGTGTAACCTCACACTGAGGGTGCTATAACCCACCCCAGGCCTTTGAACACTTAAATAATTCATGTACTTATAAGAGGGGTTTTTAACTGTAGATTTATTAATAATGAATACAGTTTGATATTTACTAAACTGTTCTTGGTCGGGGGGTGGGAGAGAAGGCGACAGTTAAGATGTCGTTTTGCATGGTGATTGTAAAGAAAGTCATAAATAAAGCATGAGGTGGAAGTTATATGGAAATGTGTCTCCCCAGGAAATGAGAATATTTTAACAAAATATTATCTCAGGCCCATTTGACCCGGGGTCAATTAGAAAAGAAACGTCAGCGTCGACGAGGACGCAAGACTGAAATTAACATTGAAGCCTTTCCCCTCCCGTCTAATTTGCAAGGCTGATGCAAAGTTGAACTGAAACGACTGTATTGTCGTGAGATTTCATTTTAATTTGACGAGGCGCTAAAAAGTCGATTCCGATCTCGCTCTGATGGACAAACATGGCTTTCTGGGCATTTTTCTTGAAGACAAACTAAAATGGCATTCCCTCCACGGAGAGCATTTTCTTGCTGACGTGGACAAACAAAGGTTAAAATGTCTTTTCATTAGTCTTAAAATGGTCTCCTCTACATCCCTTAAGTAAATATTGTATCACTTAAAGGTCAGCGCTCCTTCTAAATGTATAAATCAGAGCTGGTTTATGTCTAGTTCATCCAAATGTCACAGTATGTATGCTATTAATAGTCTCAGGCATATAATAATGTCAAGATTGAGTTTCAAATGTCTCTTTTTATCAACCGGTATGACTCCGCAGTGTAAATTAAGTGAATTCTATTGTTACTTTGAAGTCAGCTTGAAATAAAAACGGATTCTTTCTCTCATCAAAATGTAATTAATTTGCTCTGCCTCTGAAATAATGTTCCTTTTTTCATTTGTTTGTGATATAACTGCTTCTTCTTTTTTTCTAAAAGGGGTCATGAACTGACTTTTTTATTTTTTTATATAAATAATAATAAAAAACGGTGGAAGTCATATATATATATGTATGCATGTATTACTCCCATAAGTGTGTTGCACCATTGATATGCTATAGCAAGGAAAAGCATCATTGTTTAATCTCATTGTCTGCAAGTCCAGTCTCATGTTTACCTCATTTTCATCCACATGAAATGAAGTGAAGAAACACTTAAAGTGTTACCCACGTTAGCTGGATCTTTAGCTGGATCTTTATAAAAAATAAAGTTCAACCATGCATTCCTAATATTGGAATCTGAATTAAGCTTATGTGGCATGGTTATTGTTGAAAGTTCAATCCGGTTTAGCTCCACGTAGGCCTATGTTCTTTATCTATAACATGCCATGCACAAATCGGTGGGCAGGGCTACATAATTCGACATTCTTCTTTTTCGGACGTTTCACTGCTCTCTGACATCACAGGGAAGCACATTCACAGATCGATCATTTGCTGAGCCAGCTGTCAATAAAAGCTTTTCTTTGACTTTTTTTAAAGGAAGTTTTCAGTTCTGAAACTTATGGGATATTCTTATATCACGATGAACTTTTATATATCAAAAGCTCAAGGGAAAATTGATTTCTCAATTTATGATCCCTTTAAACAGTTTTCATCTTAGGTTTGCCTCCTTTCATTGAATGTCCTGCTTCACTCGGAGATGGGGGTGAAAGAGTTGTTCCAAACCTTTATGAATTTCTGCTAAACACAAAATAAGATATTGGAGAAGATGAGAACCAAACAGTGGTTGGACCCTATTGACTTCCATAGTATTTTCCCCCTCTATACTATGGAAATCAAAGGGGTCCATTAGCTGTTGTTAACCATATCCTTCTGAATTATGATTGAAGCTGAAGAAAGAAATTCATACAGGTTTGGAACAACTTGAGGTTGAGTAAAGGATTTCATTTTTGGGTGAACGTTTCCTTAAGTAAAATCGGTTGCAAAGTCCATTTTATTTTGACTCACACGCGCACACATTTAACGTAGTGCACAGCTAGCGTATTACTTTTGCCTTTCATCATTAAAAACATCAGTTCAGAGTTTAGTGCTGAGTGGTCCTCAGTCTGCTATATGGTCAAAGTTCTCCTCCCTTTACATCCACCATATGGAACATTACAGCAGCTTTTACTATAATTGTGTTATTGAGTACAGCCTTGATCTGTGTCAACCATAACTCTAAGTACTGCTACATGGCAATAACTCTTTCTGTCTTTACCTATGCCAGCCATCTCATGCATTATTATTGTTTATATAATGCATTTTGTTGATATGCATATGAGCACTGCTTCAAACTTGAGTACTGTTAAGTCATCTTTATCTGACTGTAACTACAGATACCATCATGAAAAGAACAGTCATCAACATGTCTTTCATTCTAATATCAAAATACCAGGCAGGCCATTATTGAAAGCAGAGTTGGCTGAAATGAAAGTACCTCGGGGGAAGTTCAGGAGGTATATAGTTGCTGAAGGGTCAAGGGTATGACCTTTTGCTGGGCCACAGGCTGCTGAAGAAGGCTGTGTTACGGAAACGGGAGCGTGATAAACGCTGCTTCGTTCCATGTGCCGTGCCCCTTATTGTGTGATATGGTATTCTTAGACTGGAACAGGTTTCAACAGTCAGGTTTAAAGTTACAGAGAATATCAAGTGCCTGTGTGATGTGGAGTCATTTGTGAGTGACTGCGCTTTGGAGGCTTGTGCAGTTAAGATTGCGGTTTCCAAAAGCTCGGTTAACGTTTACTAGAGAGAAACACAGTGAGAAATTAGCGCTGAAAAAGCGTAGACGAGGTAGATTTTTGCGCCTGGCCTTCTTGCATATGCATTTGTAGGAGTTTCCCTTTCAGACATAACATGTATTGGAGGAAAGGTTACTAAGGTTTACGCTAGTCAGTTTACTGGTATTTGCACCATTATATATATATATATATATATATATATATATATATATATATATATATATATATATATATATATATATATATAAAGCATATCTCAAACCAGAAGCTATTTTTCGTTGCTCTTGGTAGATTGTGATGGTCATTATGGGAATGATTGCTGCGTCTTAATTTGCATGTCATCAGTAGATCATGTGCAGAACTTTTCACCCCATCGACACTTTTTTTTGTAATTGTGCTCTTGTGCTAATTTGCCCTGATTAGTAAATCTGGACCTTATTATAGAAAACCCCAGTTTCATAGACAAGGCTTAAAGGTGCTGGAGGTAAGAATGAGCTAGTGGTTGAAATGGGTACTGCAGCCCAAATTCTAAATATTGTTTGCCCCGCCCCCTCCTCCTTAGACTCGACGCTCAAGCAGGTTGCCAGTTTGAGGACACGTAACAGGAACAAGCGCAACTGACCATGGAAGGTGAGGAGACTTTGTAAGTTGAGGAGTTTTTTATCCATGATTTAACTCTTTCCCCGACAAACACGGAAATTTCCGTTATTTGTGAGAAAACAGGCCAATAACGGAATTTTCCTGGTTTCCGTGTTTTCACTGTCGGGCGCTAGGGGGACGCTATTGCGCATCTTCTGAATGAAAGTACTGAATCTCCTGATCAAAACACACGTGAGGAAGACGCAGTGAAACGAGCGATCGCATGTAATCATATGCATATTGAAAATAACGTTATCATCCTCATTAAACAGCATATGAATCAAAACTATCTAATGTTAGTGAATGAAATGTGGACCCAGGATGTGCTACAGGACTGTGAAGCATTAGGGGTGTTGATGGACTCGGTCTACTCCATCTGTGTTTGATTATCGCTCTGAATCTGATCTGGAAACTTGTAGAAATTGATCAATGATTGATCAATGTCTTGATCAATGTTGCTTTTTTTATGAAACCTACCCATATTGGTGTTGATAAAAAAAGGAATGCATGAAGCTAGAATAAAGAATAGCATAGAATAGATTTTTTTTTTTTTTTAAGAAGAGGGTCAGCTCTTTAATTTGATATATTGCATGCTCAGATATTCATTAAACAAAATATTCTATGGGCTATTCAATTTTGGTGAATATTGTCAAAAACCCTGGCGGTGGCTGGCAACTTTTTTTTTTTTTTAAACGCTGGCGGGGAAAGAGTTAATGTGCTTCCATTCATTGAGATTTTCAGATGGATGCCTAGGCTTTTTAGGTCGGGTAGAATCTGCGATCGCTGACCCAGATGGTTCCCTGGCAATGGCAACAATATGCTGTGCTTTCCATCAACTGGCAAACTGTGCTGTCAAAATACTATTGAGTAAACTGCCAATATGTGTTATTCCGACACAGAACGTACATTTCAAAGCACAATAACTGGCTGTAGCATTGTCTTTCAGAGAAACTAGTGTGTGAACTCAACATGCTTCCTAAACATGTAAATATATTATGGTATTTTTATGCTTTAGTACAAGCAAAAACTTACATTAACTCTTTCCCCGCCAAACACTGAATTTTCCGCTATTTGTGAAAAAAACGCTTCCAGGCCAAAAACGGATTTTTCTGGGTTTCCGTGTTTTCACTGTTAGATTTTTACGCATCTTTTGAATGAGTATACACTGTAAAAATTATTTAGTAAAAAACTTAACTGGTTGCCTTAAAATTTTGAGTTCATTGAAATTAAAATTTTGACTTAATACAATGAACATTTTTTGAGATTCGACAACCTTTATTAAAATATTACTAAAAGATTTTGTAAGCATATTGGGTAATTGTGTGCACTGTAAAAAAAAAGGTTGTTTTTTGGTTTAACTTAAAAAAGTAAGTAACCTGGTTGCCTTAAAATTTCAAGTTTATTGAAATTAAAAATTTGAGTTGATACAATAAAGGAAATTTGTTTCATAAATAGAATAAATATTATTGTATCTAAACCACATAAAAAATTTGATAAATTATGAAAATATGTTTTGCTGCGTCATCAGAAATAAAACACACACAATTACCCAATATACTTACAAAATCTTTTAAAAATATTAATAAAGGTTGTCAAATCTCAAAAAATGTTCATTGTATTAATTCAAAATTTTTATTTCAATGAACTCAAAAAAAAAATTAAAAATAATTTTTTGCAGTGTGTATTTTATTTCTGATGATGCAGTGAAACATGCAAAATAGTGCTATTTTCATGATTTATCACGTTTTTTAAATGTGGTTCAGAAACAATAATATTTTAAGTTTCTATTTATTAAACACATTTCCTTCATTGTATCAACTCAAATTTTTATTTTCAATAAACTCAAAATTTTAAGGCAACCAGGTTACTTACTTTTTTAAGTTAAACCAACAAAAACCAGCAACATTTTTTTAACAGTGTACTGAATCTCCTGATCAAAACACACGCGAGTAAGACGGAGCAAAACAAGCGATCGCATGTATTCATATGCATATGAAAAAAAACTTGATCCTCAATATTAAACATCATATAAATCCAAACTGCCTGATGTTACTGAATGAAATGTGGACCCAGGACGTGCTACAGGACTGTGTAAGCATTGTGTTGATGGACTCGGTCTACTCCATCTGTGTTTGATCATCGCTCTGAATCTGATCTGGATACAGTCTTTCACAAAAAAACGTGATTTTCTCAGCTTTTTGTACAAAATGTTGCTTTTTTTAATGAAACTTACCCATATTCATATTACCCATAATGCTAAAATGCATGTTTAAGCTGTTTTAACTGAAAGCAACTTGCACTGAAATATCTCAAAATATGTCAGTGCCATTTGTTTTGTCTCAGGATGCACCACAGTAATGTTTTATTCCAAGGCAAGTTTATACAAGCTATCAAATGTCCTAACTGAACTAAGGCCTATAACCCTGGCTTAATCTAAGCCCTGTCTGTGAAACCAGGCCTAAAAGTTGTAATACTTTATCTTGCGAAAAATGCCTTAATACTGACAATTCAAAATCTTTTTTGTTTGTTTCACTCTTTGTTCAGTCTGCATTAATCAGTAGGCCCAGACTGAACAATCTGATCAATACAAGCACATTCTCTTTGGGGCAGTCTTTGTCTGCTTCTGTGTTTGGTAGTGATTAAAGTTGATTTGAGGACGTCTGCACAAAAGTAGCATTCACCTAGGAAATGGCTAGATTTATATTCTTAGCAAGTGTCTTCTTTCCAGATCAGCCTACAATAAAAATGCACATTAAAATGTAGGGAAGAGTACAACACACTAGGCCTCAGAAAACTGATAGTGATACTTGCAAGATGGAGGTGTGATCAAATGGGCAGGTTGAGCACTAGGGTAAAAATGTATTTTCTCATCCAAAATGATTTTGAATTATGTCAAATAGGGTGACGGTATCAGGCTTTGGGTTATATCAAGGTTGGTTGAGAAAGCACGTTTTGAATGATGGTCACTGTGTTTGGAAGAGTTGGAAAGGATGCCGAAGGGATATAGATACATTTTCCAACGCTATCACAGATGTTCACTGGAAGAATGGAACGAAATTGTCCTCAAATGTGTCAAGCCAATATTCTCCTTGTGTTTTTTGTCTGTTCGAATACACAGTAATGCATAGTTGTAATGTATTAACTTTTAACCTTCCATTGACAGACATTTTCATCATTTATGAGACAATGCTTCCTCAAAATTGACGAAAATTTCGTGTTTTTATTGTTATAGTGTAGGGGGCACTATTATGCATCTTCTGAAAGAGTATAGAAGCTCCAGATCAAAACACATGCGAAGAAGAAGAAACAAGCGATAGGGTATGTAAGCTGCATATGTAAAATAGCACAATCACACGAACAGCAAAACTGCCTAATGTTACTGAATGAAATCAACCCAGGACAAGCTATAGGACTGTAAAGGTTGATGGACTCGATTTATTCCATATATGTTTTGATCATCATTCTGAATTCAATCCGCATGTTGTCTTAAACAATAATGCACTTTTCTCAGCTTTTTGCTCAAAATGTTACTTACCACATTCAAGTATTGATCAAAAAGAATGCATTAAGCTAGAAATAAAAAAAAATGTTTGTTTAAAAGCTGATGTTCTCTCTTTTGATGTATTGCATGTTCAGATATTTATAAAAATATTCTGGGGACCATGAAACTTGTGGATATATATACTGTGTGTGTGTGTGTATATATATATATATATATATATATATATATATATATATATATATATATATATATATATATATATATATATATATATATATATATATATATATATATATATATATATATATATATATATATATATATATACTGTTGACGCTTTCCCCACCAGTGTTCTTTATTTTTATTTATTTTTATTTTTATTTTTTTCTAGTTAAAAGACAGACCACACTCTTCTAAATAAAGAATCTTTATTGGCATGGTTCCATGAAGAGTCTTCATTGCCCACAGAACATTTCCATTGCACTCTTCGTAGTTCTTTCGATTATTAAAATGTTCTATGTTCTAAGAATAAAAGAGGTCTGTTAACAACAGTTCACAGGTTTTTGGGGAACCCCAGATGGTTATTTTATGGCAAAAACCCTATTTTGGAGCCTTTATTTTCAAGAGTGTAGATGCACAACTCTTTACCATAGTTTTGGTTGGTTGACAGGGCATTGTTAAGGTGTTTTTGGGTTGTTAGGTATTTCTAGATGGTTGCTTACTAGTCTGGGGCCATATTCCCAAAACCTTTGATATTACCATTAATACCCATTTTCCACCAAGGACGTCTGGGTGCTGATTCAGAGCCTAGTTTCAAATCAGTTCTTTGACTTTCGTTCACCCAAAGCACCAGATCTGAACAAGGGAAAGTGCTTTTTGAGTAGCACCAAAACATTGCTGAAGTAATAACTGCTTGCGTCAGGGGCTGGGGCGGGGTTACCGTGATCATCAAGATCAACAGAATCTTGTTTACTGCCATATAAAATAGCCAAAATGGCGGTTAATCAAACTAATAACAGCTCAATTGTAATCTCCACCTACACAAATTACGGTGAGCTGCACAAGCACGTTGGATTTGCCGTGTTCAGATGCTGATGTAGGTTTGCAAAACCATGTGCATCAATAGTAATACAATGTCCACCATTGTTGATGGAAGGTTTGTCCGAGATGCATCAGCACAGACCGACTGACGTATAACATCAAAGTACCGCAAGAGCGTTTGGAGAGCATTTGACTCCTTTATGCTTTTGAATTGCTCTTGGGGTAATTTGATGTCATACGCAGATGCATTTTGAACAAGCCTGGTGTGTGTGCTGGGAGAGATGAGGCGGAAAGATGGTTCTCTAGCCTGTGGAAAGGTAAACCGCTTCTTAGAAGGTTTGTCAGTCAAACCAACAACAAACCGGCAATAGCACTAGCACTGAACTAGAATCTGGTTCATGCTGGTGGGAAAGGGGTATACGACTTAACCTAAATAGCAGTAAAAGTTTTTAGTTAAGAGCTTCCTTTAAAAACCTATTCATTAAGCTGCTGAGATCAACTTTTACTAAGAAATAGAGCTAAATCTTAAGTCAAGCATAAGGGTGAGGTTGACCTAGTTGCTATGGTGATGTCAACATGCTAAATTACTTTGCACACAGTGATTAACTGATAGCGGAGGGTTTCTGTCAGTGATTTAATACACTGTAAAAAAATATTGTTGGTTTAACTTTAAAAAAAGTAAATAACCTGGTTGCCTTAAAATTTTGAGTTTATTGAAATAAATAAAAACATTTAGTTGATACAATGAAGGAAATTGGTTTAATAAATAGAAATTCAAAATATTATTGTATCTGAACCACATAAAAAATGTGATTAATCATGAAAATAGCACAATTTGGCATGTTTCACTGCGTCATCACAATTACCCAATATGCTTACAGTCTTTTAATAATATTTGAATAAAGGTTGCCGATTCTCAAAAATATTTGTTGTATTAACTCAAATTTTTATTTTCCATGTACTCAAAATTTTAAGGCAACCATGTATTTTTTAAATAATTTTTGTTGCATTGTAGAAAGAGCTATCATGTTGCCATATTCATATTGAATATGGTCCATTTTAACATCCACCAGGCGAAAATTGGCTCACTTATAAAAGTTATAGCACACCTCTACACTGTAAAAAAATATTTCGAAAAAAAGTTAAAATTTTGCCTTAAAATTTTGAGTTCATTGAAATTAACATTTTGAGTTAATACAATGACCTTTTTTTGTTGAGATTTGACAACCTTTATTATAATATTATTAAAAGATTTTGTAAGCATATTGGGTAATTGTATGTGTTTTATTTCTGATGACGCAGTGAAACATGACAAATAGTGCTATTTTCATGATTTATAATTTTTTTTATGTGGTTCAGATACAATAATATTTTGAGTTTCTATTTATTAAATAAATTTCCTTCATTATATCAACTCAAATTTTTAATTTCAATAAACTCAAAATTTTAAGACAACCAGGTTACTCACTTTTTTAAGTTAAACCAACAAAAACCAACCAATTGTTTTACAGTGTGTAAGCTACATCATTTGCTGTATTATTCCTGCACTGTAAAAACATATATAAAAAACAACAACGTGTTTTTACATTGTTTTAATCATCAAAATAAGATAAGAAATGTTAAACTTTTTTTAGTCATAAGAGATGTAACTAATTTTTTACAGTCAGTTTAACATAATCTAAGTTGAAATAACTTAAACATACAAGTCAAACTTAAACATTTCACACTGATTTTTTTTTTTTTTACAGTAAGTTGTTCAGACCAGGGGTTTTCAAACGTGTCCTGGACCCCCAGCACTGAACATTTTATCTTCCTCTCCTAACACACCTGATTCAGCTCATGAGCTCGGTATTAGAGACTGCAAGACCTTAAGTGGGTGTTTCAAATATGGGAGACAAAATGTACAGGGCCGGGGGTCCTCCAGGACAGGTTTGGATACCTGTGGTTCAGACAGTGCGGAGATCTATAAGTATAATGCTTTGTTCAGATGTTATCTTAGTTATGAGAGGTGTTTTTGGCGATATCTCCTGGAAACGCAACAGGTCTATATACATTTCTAAAAGCTGATCTTTATCACCAAATCTGCTTGAGTATCAGACAGTGCTTTGTAGTTTGAAAACTAAGGCTCTATAATCTCATCCGATGAGACTTTGAGTTGTTTGAGATTAACCCTCAGAGCTGCTCCTATAAATGTTCATCACCCCTGTGCCCTCATTCTTTAGAAATTAACTGATATATCATATTATCAAACAGTTGCATATCAGCTTCAGTATTTATTTGTTCAAACACCATGTGAATGGAGTGAAAGATTGTCATGGAGAGATAGAAGAGAGAACCATGACCCCTACCAGCTGTTGGTCCAGGACTGGCATCGTTGCCAGATCGAGACTCTGGATCTCTCTGAGCTTACCTAATCCCTGGGCGAGCTCTCCCAGATGGGCCGACAGATTTAGATCAGCCACCCTGACATGCACTGACCAGTCTCGACAGCAGTCCCACATCTCAGCTGTACCGCTACAACGAGCCACAAAAATCGCTGGCAAATTCCTAAAAGTGATGCATTAAGCATGAACGATGATCCCAGTTTCAGTTGCAACTTGCAGGGTCTAATAGTTTCTGAAACATACACTGTCGAGACGCTGTTGACTTTAATCAAATTAATTATGAGAAATAGTTCCTCTTAAAACGTATAAAAACTCTTGTTCGTGGAGTTTTCTCTTGCATTTTTTATTATCTTCGGATTATATTTTAACAAATTCCTTTTTTTAAAATCTCTTAAATACTGTATTTTTCACTCGCTGTTATTTATTTGATTTATTATGCGTTTAATTATTGGATGTTTAGGTTTACCTATACAGTAATTTATGCGTTTATAGCTTGTGACTAAACGACTTAACGGCATCCCACAAAAGGAAAACAGGCTCTAGGCTAATGAATGTCTTTTGTTAAATGCTCTTTCAAGGTATTTTTTTTAGACTACGTGTAGGCACATGAATATTGAACAATTTCACCCTCATTATTTTAACTGCTGTTGTGACTTTGTGCACACTTTAGGGTCCTTTTAATGTCAGTGCCCTTAATTACAAGCATAATATTACACCGAATCAGTAAAAACACACAAATACTAATTCGCAGTTAGTTCTATGTCCAATTGATTTCGGAACAAGACTGCTGAGGATACCGTTATTACCAAGTATTTCCATGAGTCGCCATAACACCTGTTCATTCTAAAACCAATCCTGTTGAGAGTGACTTGCATCAGGCATTTGGTTTCACAGCGGGCTGTTTGCTGTAGTAATTGAGAATGCTGGAGGGCACAACAGTAGCATCCACATCTGGGAATTCCCAACCTGGCTCATGGCTTCTTAATTACTCAACCAAAAATGGACCACAAATGGTTTAGATAAACCTTTAGAGAGGTTGGCAGTTAATGTGGCAACTCTAGTGCTAAGTGATAAATGTTTTGTTTTTTTCACTTAGGAATACAACTAAAGTAGCAGTATGAACATTGTTGGACGAAAAAAAATGCTGATTATGATTTCAAGTCTAATGCACAACGTCTAAACGTATTGTTTATGTTATTGAACTTTGTAGCATCTTACTCAAGCATCTAATACTCCAAGTGACCAATGACGCAACGAGACTATCTACCTTGGTAGAATTTAAGTTGGATTAATGTTCAGTTGTATACCCATTTTCTTTGTGTAGCCTATACTTTATTTTAAATAGAAACCATAGCCCCGTTTCCACCAAAATTACCTGGAGCAATTTGTACAAGGAACTTTTTTACAGGAACTTTTCTCCCTCCCAGACCTGCAACTGTCTGTAAAGTTCCGTGAAGATTAGGCAAATTAGTCCGGTGATGTAGGACTGCGCGCAACTGCTCCTCCAAGTCAGTGACGGACAGTAATCATTTTTGTGTGTACCGATTAAAAGATTTAGTGGACTGTTTACGTGAGACGTTATCTAAACCGATCTGGTGTTTACATGTGATGACTTTCAATCGCAATCATTTTCTCACATGCAGTTTGTCTGCCGCATCAAAAATGTCAACGTTGTTTTCTCGAGCAGCTGGAGTGTGTTTACTGTAGCTATAGCAACTCTTAAAGGCCACCAGGACTATTACAGTGTTATATAAGCTATTTATTTGTTGTAAAGTGTAATAATCATCTCAGACAAAAATTAATTCTTCTGTCAGGCGCAGTTAAAGTAAAAACTGTGTCATTATTCCAACATTATCTTCATAACTTACGAAATTAAAAGGTTACCCCTCAGAAAAATGAACTTTCCTCTCTTGTCAACATGAGCGCGGCGCGCGCTGTCACGTCATGTAAGGACGCACACTTATAGTAATCGGTCAGGTCGTTTACATGGTGAAAAATATAGACTGTAAAAAAATGAATAACGAGTATGGAAGAGATTCAAGCTGTGCTGCTTTTGCTGGTTATGTATAGGTTTACTAAAGAGGTAACGTTAATTAACAACAACAGAAAAGAGCACTAATATGCAGATTCAGCAGCATGCAGCATATTCAAAACGCTTGTAAAGCTAGATTTAAAATGACAATGTATATTATTATCAGCTATTAAGGACATTGCACGTGAGATGGCTGAGATGAACGCGCGCCATCAGACCGAGAGCAAGACTGATATTTACTGAACGCAGACCGAACCTCGCAAAAGACTTTTAAAAATGCCGGTTGAAATAAAATGCTAAACCAATCAGCATGTTCAGCGCCCATGTCCCGCCCTCGAAAGTTCCTGAACTTTGAAAAAGTACTACCTCGCGAGCAGGGCCGTTTGAAGGGGGAAATATTTACCCAGAACTTCATTTAGACCCTGGTTACTGCGGTCGAAACACACCGAGTACAACCCAAAGTTCCTTGTTCCTGGGTAAAATTCCTGTGTTGGAAACGGGGCTCATTTAGTGTTTTTTTTTAAAGAATATAAAAATAATTTCACTTTAAATGGATGTGAGACATGGTATGGTCTACCTAAAGCTATTTTAAAAGGCATTTTGCTCATACTTTAATTAATTAATTAGGGGTGGGAGATATGACCAAAATCGTTTTATCATAATCATATATTTATTTTATTTTAATTTATTTTTTGCTTTAAATAAGGTTATGATATTAACATTACCATTGAAATCTCATAAGTCTCATCACCAATTTTAATTTTACCAGAAAAAAAGGAACAGGCTCAAGCTTACAAAACCTCAAGCTTACTGGAGACAAGTATGATCAATCAGTGATCAAATAAGAGCAAAGAAACAAATTACAAGCAATAGGACAAAACTACAATAGAACACAAATAAAATAGGCCTACCTGAAAAAAGCACTAAATAAAAAATAGCCTATATAAATTGAATAAAGCATTAACTGTACAAAAACACTTAAAGTTACAAAAGTGATTCAGTCAGGAGCTCTTTATCTTTTGTTGTTTGGTTAACATGAAAAACACAGACAACAGCAGGTTTATTAGGTTGGTGTCACTTTAAGACTGAATGCACTGATACACATGCACTTTTCTATTTTCTGAACCGTTTACATTAACAATAAATGTGGAAACTCCCAAAATGATTTCTTTAGAATATATATAATAATAATTTCCAATGGCCAGGATGGCTGTGCAGCACATCTTAAACAGAAACGTTGCATCTTCAGTGTTTCTTTGAGTGACAGCTTTGCTAACTATAATTGGAGTTATTTTAAAGATCTGAATGCGTCTATTTCAAATGAGGACATTGAAAAATGTTCACTTGTTAAGTTTATTAAAAACATGCTATATAAGAACAAAAACAAATCTGTCAACAATTTGTTTGGTGGTGCTATATTTTAGTCCTTGTACTTTTGCCAACCACAGGTGTTTATGTGCGTGCCATGGAGCTTGTTGTTTCTCAGAATTTCGGGCCCTTTGATTGAGGTACAGGCACTGCGATGACACGGTTTCCAAAGAGTCGCGGTCGCTAACGTTAGCAGTGGCGGGGCCAGCTGACAGTCACGGGAATGGGCCATGACTGGCTGCTTGTTTTGTGCCACGATCCCTCACTGTTCACGCCTGCCGAAAAAAAAAACAAATACTCCAGCTCGTAGGCTATAAATAATGGATGACTTGTCCACTGTCACTTTAAATCTTGCGTCTAGCCACAGCCTGGCCATTATTAGGGTCTCTCTTTCTGTTTCCCTGTCTCGCTCATTCAGTCTACCTTACGTTTGTCTCTTTTCTAGAACACAGACTGTCGTACTAGTATTAGTCTCTCTCTCTCGATTGTCACAGGGATCGGAGATTGACATGGTAAAATATCCTTACTTTGATATCTTCCATGACTCCCCAACCATATGGACCACTGCCGACATCAAAACGTCCAGAAGAAGAAACGAGAGCGAGAGAGAGAGAGTGGGTAGTGTGTACTGCACTAAGGTAAACATTTTCATCTGCCACGATCCCGGTTTTGCATTTGATAGGTGCTGCAAGAGTGCTCGAGGGGCCGTGACTCAGAATCTGACCCCATCAAGCTAAACCAGTCGCCTCGCTGCAGCCCCTGCATGTGATGTCCATGGAACCCTGTCATGTTAAACATTGAGCAGGCCTGATGAAAATCTGTCCTGAGGATAAGTGAGGAGAAGAGTTGGGAGAGCGAGCGATGCAGAGAGAGAGAGAAAGCTCAAGCCCACCCTTTCGAACAGGAGAGATCATGGATTATTCACATTTGCAGCTGTGATAGGGAGAAAAAATGATGAAGAACAGCTGGCTGGAGCATGATGCGTGAAGGCTAGAAGCTGCTCCACCTTTGAAACAGCTGGGAAGCTACCAAAGACTTCTGTTTGCCTCAGTCACGGAAACAAATCATTAAAAGCACTTTAAACTGTGGCTTATACATCTGGAATGTAGGGTAGGAGTTCTGGTTAGAAGGAGCAAAAGGGAAAGGAACTCAGTGGTCAGCATATATATGATATGATCTGTGGTGGCAATGTGGACGATGTGGATTTGACTTGGATTTGATGTGGTCATATTCCTTCCTCTTTTTCAATAATTTCCTAGCCTTTCAATAATTAAGTAGCCTGACAAGCCAGACCCACATCAAGATGTTTGGTCTGGAACCTCACCATTGACAGGGCTCAATCCGAGGGGCGAGATAAACGGTTGTCTCTCAAACTCCCTCTGCACGCGATAGCGCTACAACCAACCAGAGCAACGAAGGTGAAGCAGAGCTAGTTGAAAAACTATCCGTATCCGGTCGGCAAAACTCCGAACACATCTTTCCTTTTTAAGAATGACTTCAGTGCCATTCTTTGTTCTTTTCTCAGAGAAAAGCTTAACTCCAAGTCTTCCAGAGTCGTGGTCAAAGCCAGCTTCTGTGTTTACTAGTAGCACACAAGCGCAACTCTGCCATCATTATGTTAAGCCCCGCCCACGACTCTATACACGATGTGATTGGCCCGACCAGAGTTTGGTTTTTACAGCTCTGAAGTTTACTGAGAGTTGCTAGATGACACTCGCGGCAGATTAGATTTGCTGCCGCTAGGGTGCGTCTAGATTTCTAGGCTAATATTTAATGGGAAAAGGCCCATAAAAACTGTCATTGATAGCAAGCTTTCCCACAAGGCTTTGCGTAAGCACATTGGCCCTCATTTATCAATCTTGCGTAGAAATGGGCGTATATGTTGGCGTAAGATCATGCTTACACTCCTCTCACCGCCTGATTTATGAAGCTGTGCGCTCCTCTGCAATCCAGGCGTACGCAATACTTGCCCTTGATAAATGCCGTGGCTGAAAACGATCGTCATTAGAATAACACGCCCCTATATATTCAAGTCTCCGCCTCCCCCACGCCCTCATTTCACGCCATGGACACACGGAAGACGGCAAAGAAGCGAAACTTCTCCGACGTGGAGATTGGGCCATGTCTCAATCGTCTCAATCATCTCACTAGTCCACTAGTCAGGGCACTGATTAGGACATAAGTCAATGGGCTGACTCCCTGATCAGTGCTCTGACTACTGAACTATTGAGATGATTGAGACGAGCCCATCGAAATCATCAGGGAAGTGGAAAAAAACTAAATTGTTTTATTTGGGAGTTTAAAGAGTGGGAATAAAGGCACCCACAAAACAAAATATGGACCCAAATTATAAGTACTGTTAATAGTGTGGAGGTTGAGAAGCGCACTCCAGCAGTTTAAATAGCTGTTTGGATGAGAAATTACCTCACAATGCATTATTTTACAGCACATGTTTTGAAACAATTAGCATTTAATTTCGTATCACGGCACATGTATTGGGGTGTACGATATGATGATGATGTGATGTGGAGTAGCCTACCATTCATTCACATTAATAATTGCATGACAATTTGTAAGATTCTTATTATTATTATGATTTTTATTATTAATGACACTTATTGTTATTTAGAAGAAGAATGTCGTTATTATATTTATTGTATTATTATTATTATTATTATTATTATTTAAAAGAAGAAGAATGTAATTTTTATTATTTTGTCAGTCTGAATTATTCAGTGCCAGTCCGTGCGCAGCTGCCGCACAGGCTCGCAACTGGAGGAATACATGCCTCAAATGCGTTGGTAGCCTATAGTCACACAAATTAGACATTGAAGTCTACGTTGAACAAAAATAAACACTGAAGTTTATAATGACTATGTTGTTGTTGATTACAGTGGGTCATAATCTTTGTCAGTGCGTTTTGTGGTGTTAGGAATTGTTTTTCTGCCCATTTTCCCACTAACTCAAACGTGCGTACACCCCCTCCTGAGCTGGCGTAGGATTTGAGCGCGCTGTACGCCAACGTCCATATTGATAAATCTCAAAGTCACCGCGGGTTTGAGTGTACACAAGGTGTAAGCTGGAAATTTGGTGTACGCACTTTTGATAAATGAGGGCCATTGTAAGTACATTGCATCCCACCATTAAAATGGCCAACAGGATATGATGTTATGCATCAGAATTATATTTTTATTTAAATATAACAAAATGTTTTTCCCCATGTGACATCTGTTTCTGTATTGTATTTGTAGCCATATATTTAGCTAAAAAAAATGCAGTTTTGTTAGTATTTCACTTGTTTGTACACTTGAATTAAAAGTAAGTTAAATTTGTATTTTAGTATATTTGAGTTTAATGTTTTGAGTGTATATAAAGTTGGTAATACAATTCAAAGTTTGCTTATTTAGAGATCACTTAACACTTTCTATGAAGCCCATACTTACACTGAATTATAGCCCCATTTATCCTTATTACTATCCTGTAAATATATAGCTGATTTATTCTCAATGTTAAGTGGTCTCTTAATTTTTTTTCCAGAGCTGTATTTATAAAGTCTCAGTAAAACCTAAACTGCATTATAAGAACAGTTATAGTTACATTCATATTATTATAATTACTCATTTGCATGTGCATGTTTGTTATGTTACGGGCTCTGTGTAAATTTTCTTGTTTGTAGCCTCTAGGTGGCCTTGTGTGGGGTAATTCCCTATTAACGGAATTCCGTGACCTCATCCGGGATTCCGGATATAAGCCGTCGGTCGAGACAATGGCGGGCGTCTCATTCTCTCTCCATCTCCGTCCCATCGTCTCTCGACGCCGCTCTCGTTTCACCTTGAGAGCTTCGCCTTTCTGTTATATTCTAGCTTAGTTGTGTTTATGTTGGTCTTTGGAATAGTTTTGTATTAATTGTTATTTGTTACTTTTCTTATTTTGGTAACTGGTAGTGGTTTTTGTTTAATAGTTCACGTTTTGTTATTTAGTTAGAATAGCGAGGGAAGCAGATGCCCGGAAGACTCACCTGTTCTTTTATCGCGAGCCAGGTAAGAACTGCTGGTAAGAACAGGTGTAGGCAGGGGTCTGTTTCCTTAGCTGCGCTACCAGCTTACTATTGTTTATTTATTTCTGTTTGTGGAGCAATGTTTTGTTGATACATGTTGTATTCACTTATTTTTGTTGATCAGTAAATGTAGGCGCTTGGGCGTCTTAAACCGTGATCTCGTGTCTGTGGGTTATTTATATGTTCGGTCCATTCCCTTTAATTGTTTTCTAACAATAACGAGCTATTTCTTGGTGATGGGCCGTAACATATTTGGGGGCTCGTCCGGGATCTGAACGATCTGAAAAGATCTAAAAGATCCTGATAGTGCTTTGTTTTCGCGCAGCTTCGTTTGATCGTTGATCTGTCTGCGCGCTTTGAATTCGTTACTTAGTAACTTCATAATCACAGATACTTGATTTGTTTTGGCTCGTGTGGTACTCTTTATTTTTTTTTCCTCTAATCCTATTAGACGTTAATCGATATCATGTTTGATTTAACGAAATTTATTGCGGATCCGACGCGAAGTGAGTTGTTTCAGATCAATAGAGTAGACCTTATGAAAATTGCTGCTCATTATGGGGTCAGTTTTCGTAGTACTATGTCTAAACGTGAACTGCAACTCTTGCTTACTGATTCGTTATATAATCAGGGCGTCTTTGGTGAAGAGGAAAAATTGACAGAGAATCCTGAATTGGCTGAGGTTAGTTCAGGAGATCTTGCATTGCAGATTAAAAAACTTGAACTGCAAGCTGAAGAGCACGACAGAGTTTTGTTAAAAGAGAGAGAAGAATGGGAACGTGAGAGAGAGAGACAAAGAGAGCGTGAGAGACATGAATTAGAGCTGAAAAAGCTTGAAATGGAACAGGCTTGTCGACTTAAAGAACTTGAGTTAAAAGCTCGTGAGAGGGGAGTAACAGATGTTCCCGTTTTTGACGTGAGTCGTAACATTCGCATTGTTCCTCCTTTCCGAGAACAAGAGGTAGACAAGTTTTTTGCTCTTTTTGAACGTGTTGCCACGAACATGAAATGGCCGCAAACATTTTGGCCCATGTTACTCCAGTGTGTTTTTGTGGGTAAAGCTCAGGAAGCTTATTCTTCTTTGTCAGTCGAAGAGTCTCTGGAATACGAACACGTAAAGGCAGCTGTTCTTAGGGTCTATGAATTAGTCCCTGAGGCATATCGCCAGAAGTTTCGCAATCATCGAAAAACTGACGAGACTTACGTTGAATTCGTTCGTGAGAAGGAATCATTGTTTGATCGTTGGTGTTCATCGATGAAAGTGAAAACTTTTGAAGAGCTCCGCGAACTGATTCTTTTAGAAGAATTTAAGAACTGCCTACCAGAACGCGTTGCCACGTACATCAATGAGCAGAAAGTTCTAAAAAGTTACGCTGCTGCTGCATTAGCGGATGAGTATGTGCTTACACATAAGAACGTGTTTAGTTTAGCACTGAAATCTCCATCTGTTAGCAACAGTTTTAGATCGTTTAAACGTAACTTTGATCGCGCTCCGCCTGCTGAAACAGTGGCGGAGAAGTCTTCGTCCTCACCTGTCTGTTTTTATTGCAGGAAACGTGGGCATATTATTTCTGAGTGCGCTGTGCTCAAAAAGAAAAATGTCCCTAAACCTGTAGGTTTATTGATGACGTCCTCGCCTCAGTTAGAAGGACTGGAGTTGTCGGCTTTTCAAGCTGACATGTGTAAAGATCAGGGGTATGTGCCGTTCTTAATGGACGGATTTGTGTCTTTGGCAGGTGACGTTAGCTCGCGTAAATCTGTCAGGATGCTTCGTGATACCGGTGCTGCACAGAGTTTTATTCTAGAAGGAATATTGCCCTTATCTAGTGAAAGCTCTATCGGCTCCAGTGTCTTGGTGCAGGGTTTTGAAATGGGCTTTGTGAACGTGCCTTTGCACGAAATTGAAATCGAGTCTTCCCTTGTTGTTGGCCGTGTTATTGTTGGTGTACGACCATGTCTTCCCGTTCGAGATGTCACGTTTATTTTAGGGAATGACTTAGCGGGAGGAAAAGTTTTTGCCAGCCCGGAGGTAACAGATGTTCCTCTTCCTTGCTGTTCTCCTGATGAGTTGGCTCAGAAATACCCTGAGGTATTTCCATCGTGTGCTGTTACTCGCGCTATGGAGACTTACAGATAAAACACTTGGCAAGTCAGAAGGTGAGTGGGATTTTGATTTGAACGATACGTTCCTCTCTAATTCTGATTTTCGTGACGTTGAGTGTTCACACTCTACTGACGGTTTAGGCATCGCCGTTTCTAAAGGAGATGAACATTTAATTGGGCTTGGTGAATTGTCTCTGTCACGCGAGCAGCTCATTGTTGAGCAGAGGAATGATAATAAACTGTCATCCCTCTTCGATTTTGTTGTTCCAGATGAGCAACTCGAACATGTATCTCAAGGATACTTTGTAGAAGACGGTGTGCTTATGAGGAAATGGAGACCGTTAACTGCCTCTGCTGATGATGAGTGGCAAATCGTCAAGCAGGTGGTAGTTCCTTTCTCATATCGCTTAGAAATTTTGCGACTAGCGCACGATATTCCTTTTGCCGGTCATTTAGGAGTTAATAAAACCTACGATCGTGTACTCCGAAATTTTTTCTGGCCGGGCTTGAAAAATGATGTGGCAAATTATTGCCGAAGTTGTCACGTGTGTCAAAAGATTGGCAAACCAAACCAGAAAATTCCATCTGCCCCATTACATCCAATTCCAGCTGTTGGTGAACCGTTTGAGCGGGTGATGGTGGATTGTGTCGGTCCTTTGCCTCGTACAAAGTCGGGTAATCAGTATTTGCTCACCATCATGTGTACTTCAACACGTTTTCCAGAGGCAATTCCTCTGCGGAAAATTACAGCACCCGTAATTGTGAAGTCTCTTATTAAGTTTTTCTCATTATTTGGTCTTCCACGTACTATTCAGTCAGATCAGGGTACGAATTTTATGTCACGTGTTTTTAAACAAGCTCTGGATCAGTTGCATATTAAACACTGCACATCAAGTTGTTACCACCCAGAAAGCCAGGGAGCTCTCGAAAGATTCCACCAGACTTTGAAATCGATGCTGCGTGCATTCTGTCTGGAATTTCAAAAAGACTGGGATGAGGGAGTACCTATGGTTATGTTTGCAGTGAGGGAGGTTGTGCAGGAGTCATTGGGTTTTAGTCCGGCTGAGCTGGTGTTCGGGCATACTGTCCGTGGCCCGTTGAAACTGATCAAAGATCATTGGACTAGTGACGTGAGTCCAATTAACATTCTTGATTATGTCTCTGAGTTTCGTTTTAAATTGCACCGTGCATGTGAGTTGGCCAAACAGAATTTGAAGACTTCACAACGACAAATGAAAGAACGTTTTGATCGTGGTGCTAAGTGTCGTAGTTTTGTCCCTGGTGACAAGGTGCTAGTGTTGATGCCAACCCCTGGGTCTGCCCTACAAGCTCGCTACTATGGTCCTTACCATGTGAAAGAGAAGGTGAGTGAGCTTGACTATGTGATTGCAACATCTGATCGAAGGAAGAAGTCTCGTTTGTGTCACATTAACATGTTAAAGCCGTACATAGAGAGACCTCCAGATTCGTCTGGAAAGTCGGCTGTGTTAATTGTTGCATCCACAGATTCTTCAGTGACCCAAGGGCATGCGCTGTCCAGTGCTGAACCTTTGACCCGTCCATTGTGTTCTGTTGCTGATGTTCCATCTACTCTAGAAGATGACATTGAGTTTCCTTCTACAGAACTGGTGGCGGGAAGGTTGAATAATTCTAAGATAATTCAGCACCTTGACTCGTATCTCTCACATTTAATTGCTGCTGAACGAGATGACATGACTAAAATCATTCGGACGTACGGTAATTTATTTTCTGATGTTCCTTCTCGTACTACTTTGATCGAACATGATATTGATGTTGGTAATTCGTTACCAATTAAACAACATGCGTATCGTGTAAGTCCTGAGAAGAGAACCCAGTTGCAGAAAGAGGTGGCCTTCATGCTTGAAAATAACATCGCAGAGCCAAGCTTTAGTCCCTGGAGCTCACCCTGTTTGCTGGTAAAAAAATCCGACGGTACGTTTCGTTTTTGTACTGATTTTAGACGCGTTAATTCGGTAACGAAACCAGACAGTTATCCATTACCTCGTATGGAGGACTGTGTGGATCGTGTTGGAAATGCTGCTTTTGTAACGAAGATCGATCTGCTCAAGGGTTACTGGCAGGTGCCTTTGTCAGAGCGCGCAAAAGAAATAAGTGCATTCGTAACACCAGATTATTTTTTGCATTACACCGTAATGGCTTTTGGATTGCGAAATGCCCCGGCAACCTTTCAGAGGTTAGTCAATCGCGTCATCGAAGGCATGCGCAATGTAGAAGCGTATTTGGATGATCTGGTTATTTACAGCGCGTCTTGGACTGAACATCTAGAACAAATTGAGAACTTGTTCAGTCGTCTATCTCGTGCTAACCTTACGGTTAACTTGGCGAAATGTGAATTCGGCCGAGCAACCGTAACCTATTTAGGTAAGATTGTTGGTGGGGGACAAGTTCGACCGGTCGAATCTAAGGTTGAAGCCATTACTAATTTCCCTGTGCCCAAAACGCGCCGCGACCTTCGTCGTTTCTTAGGCATGGTTGGGTACTACAGAAATTTTTGCAAGAATTTTTCTGCGGTTGCTTCGCCTTTGACTGATTTACTCAGCCCTAAAGTACCATTTCAATGGTCTAACGAGTGTCAGATGAGTTTTGAAAGAGTCAAAGCTCTTCTGATTAATTCCCCTGTTTTGTCTGCTCCTGATTTTTCCACTCCGTTTGGTCTTGCTGTTGATGCAAGTGACACAGGTGCTGGAGCTGTATTGCTTCAACGAGATCAAGATGGTGTTGAACATCCTGTTTGCTATTTCTCGCGCAAATTTAATAAACATCAGCGATGTTACTCCACTATTGAAAAGGAAGCGCTCGCCCTGATCCTTGCCATTCAACATTTCGATGTTTATATTGGTTCCGTTTCACATCCCTTAATTGTCTACACAGATCACAACCCTCTCGTTTTTTTGAGTCGAATGAAAAATAACAACCAACGGTTGATGCGTTGGAGTTTGTTTCTACAGACTTTTGAAGTGGACATTCGGCACATTCGTGGTAAGGATAACATCATTGCTGACGCTTTATCACGTGTCTGAATAAATTGTAGTTGTATGAGGTAAGATCGTTTATTTCATATACTTTTTTAATTCCTACAATTTATTCACTTAAGGGGGAGGGTGTTATGTTACGGGCTCTGTGTAAATTTTCTTGTTTGTAGCCTCTAGGTGGCCTTGTGTGGGGTAATTCCCTATTAACGGAATTCCGTGACCTCATCCGGGATTCCGGATATAAGCCGTCGGTCGAGACAATGGCGGGCGTCTCATTCTCTCTCCATCTCCGTCCCATCGTCTCTCGACGCCGCTCTCGTTTCACCTTGAGAGCTTCGCCTTTCTGTTATATTCTAGCTTAGTTGTGTTTATGTTGGTCTTTGGAATAGTTTTGTATTAATTGTTATTTGTTACTTTTCTTATTTTGGTAACTGGTAGTGGTTTTTGTTTAATAGTTCACGTTTTGTTATTTAGTTAGAATAGCGAGGGAAGCAGATGCCCGGAAGACTCACCTGTTCTTTTATCGCGAGCCAGGTAAGAACTGCTGGTAAGAACAGGTGTAGGCAGGGGTCTGTTTCCTTAGCTGCGCTACCAGCTTACTATTGTTTATTTATTTCTGTTTGTGGAGCAATGTTTTGTTGATACATGTTGTATTCACTTATTTTTGTTGATCAGTAAATGTAGGCGCTTGGGCGTCTTAAACCGTGATCTCGTGTCTGTGGGTTATTTATATGTTCGGTCCATTCCCTTTAATTGTTTTCTAACAATAACGAGCTATTTCTTGGTGATGGGCCGTAACAATGTTCATAATCCATTATACACTGATTTAAAAGTATTAATAGTCAGTCGTTTGATTTCATGGTACATATTTCATACCATATAGTTCAAATCAAACTTGGGTCTCCAGCTGACAAAGTTTAAATCCCGTCTGGCTAGAGCGCTTCCCATTAGGTCAGTAAACAACAAGTAGGCGGTCTTTTGCAGCTGTTAGAACACATTCGATCATGTGACCGTTTACATTACACAAAAGCAATCCGGTTGAATGCGTTTTTGACTATCTCTGGAAGTGGTCAAAATTGGACAAGCTCAAAGCATTTTACACCAGTATTTAGCGTTGTCCACTTTTGTTCCGGTCAACACATCTTAATACCACACTGTATACCCTAATGCTCCTAATAATTACTTTATGTAAGTATAGTATGGCAAAAGTTCAGTCAAATAAATTTTTATGAGTATTTAGAACATCCCTTTACTTTTGAGTTCATGTTTAAGTTATCTGAATTGTTTTAATTGTTGTGTGTCCTATGAACTTGTTTCTTTTAATTTAAACAAACTTAAATGTACCTTAAAAAGGGCTATTTTCCATCATGTTTTGTCATGGCACTCAAAAGGGAAAGTCAGTTTTTTTTATGCAAGTTTGATTTTACGTAGGATATTTAGCAGTGTTTAATGCTTTGATTCTTTCAGCAGTTGCTACGCTATGCTAATGGTATCAAAGCATTTTGTTACCAATTAGCATGTGTTTAATTAGCTAGTTATAGCTAGCTAAATTTCCCCTACTTAAATCTTTATGTTAAGATTACATGATCATTTTAAGTTAAAAAGAATGAACTTGAACTTGAACTCAAAATGTTTAAGTTAAGAGCAATTCAAATGTATGAGTAGAAAATTGAAATATGACAGTTCTGCTTACTTAAACTTTGAATTCATTAACTTAAAAAGATTATCTAATTACCTATATATATATATATATTTTCTTTTATATTTGGGTTTACAGTGCAGTTGTAAACAGGGCCAACATGAGATGCAGGACAAGCTAACCTTTACAACACCTGCATTCTGCTTTTCACACGTGCCAGGTCACCATTCACACAGTGGGAAGAAAAGGGAAGTTTACCTGGACAGGTAGCCAGTCGCCTTTGTCTGTGGTCTAAGTCACTCTAGATGTGTGAAGGGATTTAGGTTGACATGGCATCGGTTAGATACAGAGAAAAGGAGACATGGATGGCGGGGGCTTGCAGTCTCGGGGCATGGGTGGATTGTTTCTAAATCAAGGTCTCGTGTTGGCACTGTGAATTTTTCATCAGCCTCTTAAATTAAAAATGTGAGCGGTCATCACTTATTTGTCAAACCGTCTCAGTGCAAAAGGTGGATATGACAGGGGGTTTACGTAAGGCCTTAGGAGCCAACAGCCAAAGCTTGACAGCAGACCACAAACACAAAGACACAGAGAAAATATTGTCTCACACTTTTTGTGATATGGGAGATTGAAGTGCTTAGAGGATGGAGGGAAAAAGTCGCAGAGCTTTTCAGCAATCTTAGTTGATGACATTCACCACCCTCTCGACATATGGAGCAGCTTATGCGGACTTATTCTGTGCAAGACCCTGATTAACACTAAGCCCATACATATAGACAACATGTAAACATTCTCAGTTTATCTCTAGAAGTAGCAAACAGGGCCAAGTTGTAATCCACCTTTGATTCAACATATGCACCTTTACAGTAATCCTACTGTAGATCCAAACATGTTGACCAAAATAGTGAGACATCTTTGTTTAATTCATAGATCATTTATTGTTTTTGTTTTTAATATTATTCGATTTGATGTCTTGCTTTATGTTTTTTAGTGGCTAACTGAGAACAGGTTAGCTGACTGATCTTGCAGTTTATTTTATTTTTAGAACCTCATTTTTTATTTTTAAGAACAGGTGAACCTTTATTTTCACATTTTTGCTTGATGTTGTGTCAGTAAGATTTTTTGTCTCCTTGTTTGGCTTTGTTTTGGCTTGCGTTTCCCCTGGAGAAGGAGATGGCCGTCTGTTTCAGGGACAGGGAAATGATACAAACATAAACACTGGCCAAGCGACGGTTCCCCTCGGCAGCACGAGCGCACACACGGCAACAGGTGATGTGCCAGATCTCAGAGTATTGGCACTTGGTGGATAGTATACACACACGTTCGCAAACACATACTATCTCCGCGGATGGCTGCTGTTCAGCTGCCAAATGTGGGGGTGTTTGGCAACTATACTTCCTTCTGTGTGACCGAGAGCGGAGAGGTAGATCTAGAAAAAAGGTTTTGTTTCATCACCTGTTGTGAAATGTCAAGGTATGTTATCCATAATTGGCATCCACATGTTGTTAAAAAGACTGGCGTCAGACCTTGCCGTAGTCCAGAAGTCCTCCAGCAAACTCCTTTGAAGATCGCTTCGATAAGTTTCCTTTTCGGAAAACACCACATGGTGCAATTTTAGTTGTTTTTTTCCCCCTTGAGGGTCAGGAAACCGGTCGGGTCTTTCAAAGTAGTCAGGGGTTAACGCACTAATGGCATTAAACACCGGGCTCGCTACACATCTGGAATGAGTGGTTTTATAGGAGTTGGAAAAAGTTAAGCTTTACTTTGTTTTCAAGGCAAAGGATGAGCATCTGTGGCTGGGTAATGTCAGCGGATACTAGAAAATTCTGTTTCAGGATAACACAAAGCTTGTTTTCATTTTAGAAGGAAGACTTCCGTCTCTGTTGCTTGACCCCTTGTAGCCCAGCAGATTTAAATCACTTTAGGGAGGAAGAGTGAAGGAGGTTTGGAGGGAGATAAGTGTTGCATTGTTCCTTGTCAAGACGGTTTCATTGTCTTTAGGGACTCCACCCAAAAATGAAAGTTCTCATCCCACATGCCATTCCAGATCTGTATGTCAAGTCAAGTCAACTTTATTTATATAGTGTTTTTACAATGACGATTATGTCAAAGCAGCTTCACAGTGTCAAACTTTGCAACAAAATTCGGCTGTACAGACGTTCTGGAGAAAAAGGTGATGTTTTCAGCTCATTTCAATTTATCATAGAGTGTCAGTGTGGGCAGATCAGTGTTGATACAGTTAATTTAGTAATTAATTTGATTTCGATATTTAGTTGAAAACTTAGATCAAAATTTGAATGTCCCCAACTGAGCAAGCCAAGCCAAAGGCTGCAGTGGCAAGAAACCAAAACTCCATCAGGGCATGATGGAGAAAAATAAAACTTGGGAGGCTCATTCGGGGTGCCAGTTCTCCTCTGGCCTATTAACAAACAGTGTATGAAAATTTTTCTGGCAACCTTACAGGTCTGAAATCATATTAGATCAGAATATTCGAAATTCCAAGTTATCACACATGAGATGTGTTTATTGAAGATGACGCATCGATTAAACAAAAATAGGAATATTAGAAGGATCATAGTCATTGTGCCGGAGACGGGTTTATTTAGGATGACTTGTCGAGTAAACAATTATTAAATATGAATATTTGAATGATCTGAGTCATCACGCCGGAGACAGGTTTATTGAGGATGACGTGTCGAGTAAACAATTATTGAACAGGAATATTCGAAAGATCGGAGTCGCAGTAAACCTCGGGATAAACAGAGAGACTAACATTAACGTAGATGCCACTCTTTTTATGATGTAACGAGTACATCAGGTGTTATGGGAAGTGTTCCCGGTTCCGGCTGACCTAGTTAATGTAGTCAATTGATTTGAATAATACAAGTTAAAAATGTTTTATGTATATGCCATTGTAAAGAGATGTGTTTTTAGTCTAGATTTAAACTGACAGAGTGTGTCTGCTTCCCGAACAATGCTAGGAAGACTGTTCAAGAGTTTAGGTGCTAAATAGGAAAATAATTGACTGTCTGCTGTTGACTTATTTTCTAAATAAATCTTTATTTATCTGCACTTGAGTCTTCGCACCATTTTTGTATGTGTTGAACGTGACAGGTATTATCAACTGGCCAAAATTTTGAGACTGCAATAGATGTGATGGAGTATAATGTGTTAAGACAGAACAGGGATAATATGATCATACATCCTGGTTCTAGTAAGAACTCGAGCTGCTGCGTTTTGGACTAGTTGGAGTTTTTTTATTAAGCGAGCAGGGCAACCACCCAGTAGAACATTACTATAATCTAGCCTTGAGCTCATGAACGCATGTACTAACTGTTCAGCATTTTGCATTGAAAGCATGTGCCGTAATTTAGATATTGTGGCAAGCAGTGAGGTGAGGGACCGTGAGAGCGGGCCGGTGGCGAGTGATAATGAGCGCCAGCTGCGCAACACACTGGTCTTGTCTCACGGCGGAGTGACGGGAGTACCCCCCTGCTTGCGAGGGGCGATGGGGGTATGTGGCAAGCAGTTAGTTAATAAGAGATCTCATCTCAGAGGATTGATTCATGATTCAGATCAATGTCATGTAATTTCAGCAGTTCGGCAGTTTGACACGCGATCCGAATCCTGAATCAGTACACTAATTCATAATCGTTTCTTTATTTGAGACGCGGAAGAGAAGACAATGCTGAATAAAATCGTAGTTTTTGTTATTTTTGGACCAAAATGTATTTTTGGTGCTTCAAGAGATTCTAACTAACTAACTGATGTCACATATGGACAACTTTGATGATGTTTTTATTCCCTTTCTGGATATGGACAGTATAGTGTCCATACACTTAGATACGCTGTCAGACTAAATATAAAATATCTTAAACTGTGTTCCGAAGATGAACGGAGGTCTTACGGGTGTGGAACAACATTAGAGTCATTAATGACATCAATTTCATTTTTGGGTGAACTAACCCTTTAAGTATCAACAGAGCTCCTCAGAAATCGCTTACTGCACCTTTAAATGTTTTATAAATGATCGCTTCTGATGTGCCTCTGATTTATGCCAAGCATGAACTCACAAACTTGTAAAGAAAGTCAGAGAAATCTGGGATGACATGAGGGTGAGTAAATGATGAGAGCATTTACATTTTTGTAGTGGAATATCCTTTTAAAAAACTGGAATATTGACTCTGATTAAGCCTCAGGACTTTGTTAATAAAAAGTGGCACATTTTGGGAAACTTTTGAAAATGTTTCCACGCCTCAGGGGGTGCTGGAAAATGCACTGAACTTCAGATTTTTTTTTTCTTCTGTACACGCCCTCAGATCATTCCGTGGAATAGCTGGTGGATGCTATTTCTTGCTTCGTTATCAAGAAGCTAATAATAGCGGAGCATTTCTTTCTTGCCGTCTGTCTCTTCGCTCAGCGTGTTTCCTTAAAGGATATCCTGATCAGATTTTTTTTTTCTTTCAGGCAGATCTCATCATTTGCTCCCTCACCTTTTCTCCCTGCTCTCGCCTGTCAGCCTTTTAAATATAGGCCTCCAGGTTCACTAGCATGTTTGTTTTTGAGATTCTGATTGGAACAGAGCACTCTCTCTTTCTCTCTCGCCCTGTAGTCGCGCAGCCGTCATCACCTCCAGTGGCTGCAGCCGTGGCCCCATTTTCCGCAGGGACGCGCTCCACTTATGGTGCACTCTTAATTACACTCTGCGCCGCTGAGGTACGTTACACATCGTCGCTGCAACCGACCTCAAGAAAGATAGAGCTCACCGCAATGGCTGCCAGGCACGCTCATTTTTCTTCTCTTCAAACCTGCTCTGGAACACGCTTCGAGAATTCTGCCTGCAGTGTAAATATTGGTACTCTGATTGTTGCGTTTGGCTAAGGCACTGGCTCGTCTCCTGCGAGTTAGCAGATCTGCAGGCTGTGTGATCTGCTGGGCCATTAGCCAAAGCAGCACTAGCAGTGTTCTACATAATGTGTGTGGTAACAAAGAAATAGTTCACAGAATGTCAGTGCTGCTCTTTTCCAAGCAAGAGTGGTTGGTGATTTGTACTCGCAAGCCCCAGAAAGGATTACATATAACAAGTGCATACAATTTGCCAAATTACAATAGCTTTGTAGACTGAACAGACTGAAATTTAAGCTATTCACTATTAATCTTCTTCTCTAGAGCTCTCAAATCTCCTCTACGACTTCAAATAAGAAAAATGCAGGCTCTATTCTCATTACGTTTGACATTGTCATGCTTTTCTACATGCAAAACGATCTTCTGGCATCAGACCACTTGGAGTGATTGTATTATTTATTTATTGTTATGAGTTTTATTGGTAACAATATATGGATCATTGAATGGATGAAGCTTCCTGTAGCTCAAACAGTAAATCATGGTGCTAGCAAGACCAAGATTGTGGGTTTGATTCCCAGGTAAAGCAAGATCTGATAAAATGTGGTGAATTATATTGTATTATAGTATGGAATTATAGTGTTAATTTAACACTGGAAGTTTTGATATGCATGCCTTTAATGCAGATCAAGTTGCTTTGGAAGTGTCTCCCAATGCATACATGTAAATGTTTTTTTGCACAGAAACTTTGTGAAACAAGTTACTTAATCAATAGCATCAACAGTAACAATAGTTTAAATAAAACTGTCAAAAAGTTAACATTTTTATTTACAAGTTTACACTTGAACAAATTTCTTCATTGTGTAAAGTACACATAAGTAACACGTTGCAATAGGTTAACATTAATTAACATGAACTAGTAAAAAAAGGGTCTAAGGTGTGTATTAATCACAGTTAATGTTATTAAAATCAAAAGTTGTATCTGTTAATATTGAATGTACCTGAGCTAACATGAACTAACAATGAACAGTTGTGTTTGTAACTAACATTAACAAAGATGAATAAATAGAGTAATGCACGTAAGGCTGGTTGAGCATTAACTCATGGGACATTACTGTAAAGTGTTACCCATATGTGTACTTGGTCACACTTTACACTCTTAGAAGAAAAGGTTCTATGTATTTGGAACCTCTAAAAAACCCTTTTTAAGGGTTCAATCATTTAGGGTTCTTTGTAACCAGGAAAACGTTTCTATATGGAACCTTTTAGGCGTTCATCCATTTTCTTTGATTTGTCCTTTCCGGATTAAATATTTCATATTATTGACAAACATTTTGCAGCATTATTCAGTGTATTCAAATGCATTTATGAATGCATGTGGATGATCACAAAATTCAAAATATGGGGGTTAGAAAATATATATTTACCTTATCTTATTTTATGTAGTTAATCAATATCACATGAAGAGTTCCATTTTCATTTTTCTTCTCCAAAAATCTGCATGATTAAAATGTGAAATTAAGTTACTACAAAAGATTAATAAACAATAATTTAATTACAACTACAAAATGTTGCAGAGTAATGTAATATATGAATAAATAATACCCTAAAGAACCTTTGTGACAAAAAGGGTTCTTTCTTGTCATTATAGAACCTTTTTAGCATAAAAGGTTCTTTAGAATTGAGTACAGAACCCTATGGTTCTATATAGAACCCCAATGAGAGTGTCGATTATCCGATTCTCACTAACTAACAAATCACTACAACTTTTGCCTCAGTAAACTGCAAAATTAAAGCTTATCAAGGTAGTTGTTAAGTTCAGATATTGGGTAAGGGATGTAGTATATGGTCATGCAGAATAAGGCATTAATATGGGCTTATAAATGCTAATAAACAGCCAATATCCTAGTAATATGCTTGCTAATAAGCAACTAATAATGAGAATTGGACCCTAAACTATAAAGTTTCACTATGTACTTTTATGGCACCTTTTCAGAGTTTGATGGCATACATTACCATCCGGTTTCTTTGTATGAGAAACAGATGCGGGGCTAATGTCTCCTTTTGTGTTTTAACAAAGAAAAAAGTGAATATATTGAGGTGACTTGGATGCTGACAATTTTCACTTTTAGATGAACTATTCCTTAAAAAAAGTGTCCACAAATTAAGAGGTCTGGAAAAGGACTTGCACAGAGAGGTGCAAGGATAGATCGTAAAGGTTGATAAATGCACAGCTGAGAATATGCTGACGGGAATAACTGAACATTGACCACTTGCATTAGAAATTTGATTTATATCAGCAGCCGTGGTGCTAAGGGAAAGGGAAGGGGTTCTGGGATATGAAATGTATCATGAAAGACATGAATGCATAAAAAAAAAAAAAACCCGGCTGAATGACTTTCGCTTGGCCTGCCAATATGCGATGTGTAACTGCCTTTTAAAACGGGAGAGATCCATTTCAGCAAGCACACCCTGTCAGGGGAGGAAGAAAAAACTACCAAAATTAGCTTCATTGTTTCTTATCATTGCACAAGATTGTATTTCTTCATGTTAAATCACAACCGTTTGTAGCCTTTCATAATGACTTTGAGAAATCAGCCACTTGGTAATGACCTGTGCTCCAAAATGCATTGTTTCAGGCACAGTTATAACAAATGACCTTTGCTGCTAGAATGTGTGTGTGGATGTATGTTTGCAGTGTGTGTTTCCCAAGTGCTCACATTCCCGGCCCCAAACACACTAATTATTGCATACCAGCAGTTTGGACCAGAGGTTTTCCTGTGTTGACAGCTCATTTGATTCATTAGTAAGCTCCCTGTACAGTTTGACCGGAGTACCCGGAGGGAAGGAAAGCAAGAAAAATTGGGAGAGTGACAAAAATGGCGAAATAGAGAGAGTGAGCGCAAGGCAGGGGGGATGGAGAGACCGAAAGAGAAAGATGTGAGAGTGTAGGAAGTGAAAGAGAGAACATAACCGTGTGATTTGGGGGGAGATGGAGGGATGACATTGGAGGTTTGCCCTGATCACTCAAAAAGAAAAAAGATGATTGATTTGCTTGCCCGGGAGATGACATGCCCCAGCCGAAGCAGAGAGCCGTTAACGCGATATGCAGAGAACGACTCAAACCTGTTGTGACTTCGAGAAAACACCCGGCCTGACTGGGCTGCCTGTAACTGCGCACAGATTGGCAGTGAGATACAAGAAACCCGCAGGGCAAGATGAGGAAAAGAGGGTGGAGAAACAGGAAATATAATGGAGATGGACAGACTCTGAGGCTTCCTTAAATACCCGTTTGCATAGTTTAACTGAGTGTGGCATCTGATGATTTCAATCATCATCTGCTTGGTGCAAATATTTCGTACATGCAATAGCTTCATGTGTTCTTGTGGACTTTGGTGGCTTTTTCTGCTGTCGACATCTTGATATCCAAGGATGCGCTAATTATCACGAATCCATTGTGAAAGAACAAAGCAATGTTGCATCACGATGCAAAACTACGGCGATGCTCCAGTTTGGGTACAATGCGCTTAAATGTTGAGCTTTTATTGAGCTTGTTATCTCTAAAGTACTTTATTTAGATTTTTCCGTCATGACTTTCTGCAGTCACTTTTGTATAGATGAAGAAACTGTTTACACAAGATTTCTGGAGATTTGGCCTCAATTCGAAGTCAATTCACAACTGATTTTATCTTTTTTCACGCATTTGTAATTGTGCTGACAATTTTTCAGAGGTGGACAGTAATGATAGCCTAGAAATCTAGACGCAGCCTAGCGGCAGCAAATTTAATCTGCCCGCAAGTG
The DNA here is from genome assembly GCF_024679245.1 of Pseudorasbora parva. Lineage (NCBI taxonomy): Eukaryota > Metazoa > Chordata > Actinopteri > Cypriniformes > Gobionidae > Pseudorasbora > Pseudorasbora parva. The sequence continues at coordinate 19,475,039 of NC_090179.1, forward strand.
TCGTCTAGGAACTCTCAATACCCTTCTGAGCTGTATTCCACACAATCTGGATGGGCCAATCACATCATGTATAGAGTCGGTGGACGGGGCCATAATGACGACGGCCGAGTTGCGTTTGCGTGCTTCTGTTGTCTAGTAAACACAGAAACTGGCGAACGGCGGTGGTCTTTCGAATCAGCTTTGACCGCGACTCTGGAAGACTTGGCGTTAAGCTGTTCTCTGAGAAAAGAACAAAGAACGGCACTGAAGTCATTCTTAAAAAGGGAAGATGTGTTCGGAGTTTAGCTGACCGGATACGGTGAATGTTTAATCTTTCAACGAGTTCTGCTTCACCTTCATTGCTCTGGTTGGTTGTAGCGCTATCCTGGCGCGTGCAGAGGGAGTTTGAAAGACAACCGTTTATCTCGCCCCTCGGATTGAGCCCTGTCAATGGTGAGTTTCCAGACCAAACATCTTGATGTGGGTCTGGCTTGTCAGGCTACAGTAATGAAGTACTTTTTTGAGAATCTCTTGACCTGAGTATAATTTTTTTCTGGAAACATGTGACTTTACCTTCACTACATTTGTAAGACAAATACTTTTCACTCCACTATGTTTCTATCATAGTCCTTGACAAGAAAAAGTAAGTCATCAAGGTCAAGTAGGATATTATTATTATTGAATTGGTCAAATTTGCATATTGCTTGTCTGCTGGCTTTTTCACTTTTATATGTTATTTTGCAGGCTCTGCATGCAGTCTTGTGACAATTATGTAAATGTTTACTCGCCAACTGAAAAAAAAAAAAAAAACTAAAAAGCTAATTCTGATTTTGTAAATGGTTTAAATTATCCTATATATACTGTAAACCTATGTTTCATTACTAATGCAGTTTTTCTATTGTGTGCTGTCACTGTGTTTTTTATTAAACTGCATAATTTAAATTATATAATTGACCGTTGTACCAGTCAACTGATTCCTTACATAGCTGTGCTAGTTTCATGTTTCTTCCAGCACTCTGTGGTCTCTGAATTTCAACTCAGATTAGTAGTTCATGTCCTTTTAATTATTTATACAGCAAGTAGCTGTGTACAAAGCGGGAAAATGTGCAGTCAGCCAGTCATTATCACAAAATAAACCCCTTCAGGCTGATACTGGGCCCTTTGCAGTAATGACCAGCCGACTGTGGATTATTGTTTAGCATATGACATTGGCTTTGTGATTATAAAGTACATTATTAGTGATGTTTGATGCCACTTAAGTATGTTGCTGTTTGTTTTATTTCATGCGTGTCATTCACGCTGTAAAGGTAACGGAGGTCTTAGCCTTTCTTACGTCCTATCACCTTAACAGGTTTACAGCTGATTTCTTTTCTCTAGTTAATCCTGCACCAAGCTAATGTGGATTTATCTGGACTCCCGTGAGGGCCCTGATTAAATCGAGCCTCCTAAAGCCCATCCCAGCCTCTCTTTCTCTTTCTCTGAGAATAAGAGGCCTCTGCATCAAGCAGGGAAGTGGCGCTGTCGCTACCCTGTCTGTCACCAGCAATTAGCGGTCAGATCAAAGCGCTGATGCAATCACAGCCCCACTGTGGCTTCCTATTATCATCCCCCGAGAGGGCTGATGCTGAATGTGTGTGTGTTTCTTTGAGGGAGGGGTGCTATATCCTTTCCTCAGTTTCACTGATCTCTGTAGGTAATTTTTGTACCACACCCTACGTCCTGCAGTCATTAGTATGTTTAAATTTGATTGTCTTAACAATCAAATCAGCATTCAGGCTTAACCAGACAGAAGGGCTAGTCACGCTCGTGTAATTTCACATTCAGAGCAACAACTGCTCAAACTGTCTACCCAACAGCGTTATACGATGCATTTATTTCACACTACAGACAGAAAAATAAGTAGTTTGCTAAAAGTTTGCAATATATTTTCCTATAGATAGGCTAAGTGACGCCCTGTGCTCCAATCTAAAGAAACATTAGCATGTAAGTTTGGCTTGGCACTTAGTGGCCCGATTTCACAGACAAAGCTTAGATTGAGCCAGGATTAGGCCTAGGGCATTTAAGTACGTGCCTTGGAAAACATAGTGTGCATGTTGAGACAAAACAATGGACTGTCCCAGCTAGTCCCGAGCTATTCCTAGAATAAAATGCACTGACAGTCATATGTCAGTGCAATTTAGACGTCATTGCATTTTAGTCTGGGACTAGCTTAAGCCTGTTTAAAGGGGGGGTGAAATGCTGTTTCATGCATACTGAGCTTGTTACACTGTTAAAGACTTGGATTCCCATCCTAAACATTGACAAAGTTTCAAAAACTAATGTTGGACGTTTGATGGAGTATTTCTGTGTCAAAAATACTCCTTCCGGTTTCTCGCAAGTTTCGGAGAGTTTTTTTCGAGTATGGGTCGGCTTGACGTTACTAGAGCGGAAGGTCCTTGTATGTATGTATCTTCTCCCGGTAGGGTGCACGCGCGTGACTAGAGCGAGAGAGGAAATGCACGCCCATACACTCCCGCCGCGCTCCACTTTATTCCTATCTGTGACATCAAGCAACTTCAACGCTTCAGCACAGCAAGTCACTGCTGTCAGGACTTCACCAAATCATACCAAAGAAGTGTGTTTTTGACGGAGCGGTCCCAGCGATAAAGGTTCGGTCCTGCTTTGGAAGCAGCCGGTGAGTAAAACTGCTTCAAATGTCTCTGCTATTTGCTACCGTCCCATGAGTAAACATCAGTAAACGACACGATCGCGTGCTTCGTCATTCAAATGCGCTAACGGTTACTCCACTGTTTGTATAACGTTACACTAGTCTGACGTGCAAAACCGTTTTGCTTGCTACTGCTAAGGTTTAGTCGCATACAATAGTCCATAAACCGAATCATGTCCTCATAAACTGCGAGTAGACAAGCACAAATGTTGACAGGTCACTAAATACAGTACATACCACAGAGACGGACGTCCTGCTGTTGCTGTTTCTCCTGTTCAATTTATTTCAGCCTCGGATTTGATTCTGGATCATATATCTATTAGCTGAGATGGATAGCCATGGGGTTCCTCCACGATTGAGGACGTCACCGCTTTGCGCGCTCGTCATTCTTTAGCTCCGCCCACACGATACGAAATTTGTATTGGAATCATGAAATCTGTCAACCCAGCCCTACTAACACATGTGTCAGTCTGTTATAGTGAGTTGCAAACTTTTCGCTGACTTATTATTTGTCTGCCTGCAATGTAAAATAAACAAGTAGCCCAATCTCATGGTAAGAGAATCTGGTATTTATATTGCACATGTGAACAGATTAGCTCTTCAAGCCCCTGTAACACATTCCTTTCATGGCTAATTTAGGGACAATGCAATGCAAGTGGCAAAGTGTGGTGCATCAAATGTCACACATCATGGTTATTTCAGGGGCCATTTGACGGTGCACTTCCCATCAGCTAGTGTCTCTCTGATATGTTAATGCTAATTAATGGCATGTTATCATGGTGGTGCTGATACTCACAATCAACAAGATCTGGCTGGCTGTTTGTATTTCATTTAATGTCCTTCAGCCCCAGCCAGTGGCTGTTAACGTCGTTAACCTTTACTCAGACACAATGGAGATAGACAATTGTTTTGTTTTACAAAAATTGTATTTGATCAGGGCTCACCTTTTCCAGAACAGTCTTCTCTTGCCCTTCTAAATGCCAAATAAATAAACAGAGCTGCTTAGAATGTCGCTCAGCTCTAGTTTTCTTAGTTATGTGATTGATTGATGAAGGAAATTAAAGCTAAAATCAGGAATGTTTATGTGAGAAAGTGCTGCACACAATTAGTTGTTGGAAGTCATGCTGCTTTTGAATGAGAATAAAGGTTTTGCTTTTTCTAAAAGCCAGATCATTATATTAATTATATTATATTATATTATATTATATTATATTATATTATATTATATTATATTATATTATATTATATTTTTAATTTTATATTTATTTCATATATTATATTACATTTCAAATGTACTTTATTTATTTGATAAAATCAACATTTTTGGTCTAATTACTCCAGTCACATGATTTGCTGCTCAAGAAACTTATATTTATTCAAATGATTAAATGGATGCCACCTTAAAGGGACAATACAAGCCCTCCCTACACCTTCCCAACTCTACCCAATAAATGCTTTTGTTATTATAAAACATTTTGTTAGGCAAGTTATTTCCACATTTAGAACATTTTCTTAATTTTAATTGAAAGTAAATGCCTTTCCGATGTGATTTGTGATAAGGAAAGTAATAAGAACGAGCTGTGCCAAAGGCGGATTTGAACCAAAACAAAGACTGCGTCAAAACAAAAGATCATTAAGTCTTACGCTTTTCTTTTTTTTTCTTCCTTTAAATCTTGTTTGGCCAATGCTTATGCGGAGCTAGTGTGAATAGCAATTTCCAACAAGGCAGACTATTTGCACTTTGTGTGAATAGACACTCCGTATATTATGGGCATACAGCTAAATATGGTATTCAACCTTTAGTAATACCTAAATGAGCCATAACATGAGTAAGCAGTATTGGATTTATATATATATATATATATATATATATATATATATATATATATATATATATATATATATATATATATATATATATATATATATATATATATATATATATATATATATATATATATATATATATATATATATATATAATCCAATACTGCTTACTCATGTTATGGCTCATTTACCTGCCAAACAAATCTGTTTCCTTGAGTGTACCATAGGAAGACTAGTGCACTGCACAAAGATAAAGGACACTTCTAGGCGCTGTTCCAAACCCCAGTGAGTACCTAGACAGTATTTCTGGGCATCATACTCTACCAACACTACAGGCCGTTTCAAACAGTAGGCAGCAGGATTATGCTGCCAAATAAGATGCCTTGTTTTAGCCAGAGGCATCACACGTAGCATTCACAGAAAAGTCAATCTCGAAATGCTATGAACAAAAGAGGAATTTTTCTTTGATTAAGGGCTGCTCGATTATGGCTAAAATCATAATCATGGTTGTTTTGGTCAATCACGATTATTTAACACACAATTATGAGTATATGGGCCATATATATTAAAAACCTCTTTTGAGTAATTTAATCTCATCTCCGTGCATGCCATAACTTTGTCTGACACACCCACTGCTAGCCTAGCTTAGCACAAAGACTGGAGGTAAACGGCTCCATCTAGCCTACTGCTCAATAAGTGACAAAATAACAGCAACATTTTCCTTTGTTGTGATTAGTATAGTTACATTGTGTACTAAGACCGACGGAAAATGAAAAGATGTGATCTTCTAGACCAACACGGCTAGGGACTATACTCTCATTCCTGCTGCCGTACTATGGGTTTTATGCCTGAAAACTGGCTAACTTCTGTCAACATGCTTGCACAAAGAGCACGCTGGGGACTATTTTCTGATGCTGCATCAGAGAGAGTTATGGTGCGCACTTAGAATAGAGAAATCTGGGGGATATGGTGAATAAGCTCAAATCCTCAAAAGTCCTCAGTTCCTAATTAATGGCAGTCTGGCTCAATCTAATGGCAGTTCCCATAGAATATTTTGTTTAATGAATATCTGAGCATGCAAAATATATATATATATATATATATATATATATATATATATATATATATATATATATATATATATATATATATATATAACAACAACAACAAAAAAACGTTATTCTAGCTTCATGCATTCCTTTTTTATCAACACTTGAATATGGGTAGGTTTCATAAAAAAAATAAAAAAGCGCCCCCTAGCGCCCGACAGTGAAAACACAGAAACCTGGAATATTCCGCTCTTGGCCTGGAAGCGTTTTCTCACAAATAACAGAAATTTCCGTGTTTGGTGGGGAAAGAGTTAAAGGTGCACTATGCAGCTTTTGTCCACTGGAGGGCGCCTATGCAAAACAAATGCGTAGTTTGATGACGCAAAGTGTGAGCGCTGCATCTTGGGAGATGTGGTCTTCTCATCACAGCCGGTGAAAAATAGGACTCGGGCAGAAATCACGTTCATGCATGCGGTTATTAACGTTACTGTAGTCTAAGGCAGAGCAGGACCGAGTGTTATGGACCTAAGCAAAGCTGCTGGAGCGATTGTTAAACAAATACCCGCCTTGCGAATACCGGGACTTTTATTATGACGGGACGGGACTCATTTGCCGGACGCCTGCACAGATCCCCTCTTCCGGTCATGATTTTGAGGTAATGGAGCTCTGTTTATCATATTAGATACATTTAAGTGTGTTTAAAACGATGTTATGACGTTACTCCGTGCGTTCACTTGTTCACACTGCTAAGAGTAAAGCGCTCCTGCCAAATAAAAGCCGAAACCGAGGGGAACGCAGATATGACGCAATTGACAGGCGACTCTCTCAAATGCAATGCTGCAACGTCCCTGTCCTTAGTTAAAATAGCAATTTTCTCACAATTTACAAATAGTTGGAAACTTCTGGGATATTGTAGGTGCTCAACTGAACAAAATATATAACACCGGCCTAGTGGTTTTTGGATATTTTACTGCAAAAATACTACATAGTTCACCTTTAAGAAACATTTCCTAGACAATTAAAAATTATTGTCTTTTTTTGGGTAAAAAATAACAGTGCAGTGAAAATTAAGAGTTTTTGTTTAAAATTTGCAAAATTATTAGGTTATTTTGCTTATTTTAAGCAAAAACTCTCTTCATTTTCTTAAATCTTACAAAAATAAAAGTAAGAAAAGCGTTTCTTTTTTTTTGCCAAATAAAAACTACGCCCCTGAAGACAGCAACAGGTTTATTAGACTGCTGTCCCTTTAAGAACCAATGCACAGATTCAATATACTGATACACATTCTATTTCCCCCAGCTGTTTGCGTGCTTTTGACCGTTTAGGCATGCACCTGAAGCTCAAAGTTCACTTTGCTGTGTCTGTACTCTGCTCCGTCTCAGATCTTACACGCAAAAAAAAAAAACACCTAAGGATCAGCGTGAGTTTTCTTTGTGCTCTTTTTAATATCAAGGACGTCCTATTTTTCGAAAGTCACGCAAGTATTGCGGCACAATAATCGTTTATCGTATTTTAATAATCGTTGTGTGCCAAAATCAAAATTAATTTTAAATTCATTGCATAGCCTTATAGTATTTAACTCTAAAAATGCATCAGTATCACAACTCTAGCTAATTTTCCATGTTCATTTCAATATATTCAACGCACTTACAATTGTAAAATAAACATTTCCAGCGGATTTCTAGTTTCCGGAATGGGATGTAGGTGTATGTAGGTGGGAAATGGTGTTTAGTTTTTAGTTATGTTGTATATTTAAGAATGTTTCAGTTTTTTATTTATTTTTATTTTTTGAGTTTGTGTGGCACTTGTGCTTCGGATATGGGCAGCTATGAACACAGTGCTGTATGTTTGCTTCAGTCAGTGCAGTGAAGTGTTTCTCCAACCATACATCATGTTTATTTAGCTTGGACATTGCATAAGAAATGTAATTTAATAAACCTTAGTAAACTGAGTTTGACAAATAAAATGAAGTTGAGTTAAAGTGCTGCAGTATGTTAATATGTCCTAATCCATAGTCATAATCATAGTCTTAATTTAACTGGCTTGTTCTGAATAAAATACATGTAATTACATGTAATTGAGTTAATTAATGGTAGTTAGTTGAATTATTAGCTTAGCAACATCATAATTTATTGGAATCAGAGTGTTGAATTTATCTTGTATGATGAGGACTGTGTGTGTGTAGTGTGCATGCATTATTGGATTTGGTGTATTTCAGTTTTGAGATTTTTTACTTTTGGCCAGATGCTTTAAATTGTAACTGACCTTTTTCCCTAAATCAGCCAAACTTACATGCCATGTAATGTATCCTGACTGAAAACACTTGCATCTTTGTATTCATGAGGGCGGCAGGGAGAAGTGAGCCTGGTGATTGAGAGAGGTATTTCGACAGACTCCCAACTCAGAGATGTGAGTCCCGGGTGGTTTTCGTGCAGCTGAAGACAGTGATCATTGTAATCTTCACCCTGGCAGGGGACGAGCCAGCTTGCCCTGGGTGTGACATGCCTGTCACTGGAGTCCACGCTTGACAGCATTTGGGCATGACAAGTCCCACCGCTGTGAGGCAACCGTCCTTCCATCCCTGTCCGACACATACCCACACAAGAAAAGAGGTCTACACACAATCATACACATTCACAATCACATTCTTTTTCCTGCCTTTCATGAAATAGACTGCCGAGCAACTTTTGGCTCCCTCACTTCCCTTTATGTCCCCCTCGACTGAGAGAAGTGACAACTTTGTGATGGCTGAATCATAGCTCTGCCCGTCTTATCTTCCTGAACATCACTTACCGTATGAAAGGGTGAGTTGTGTGTATGTGTGTCACTTTCCAAAGTCGTTTCACTTTGGGGAACGGTCCTAATTCCTGCGGACGCGCGGTTGACATTTAATCAGTTGTCTTGTTTACGGTGCTGTTTTCAGTCACTTCGCATGGCAACTGAAGCATCTCGCATCCCTCTCCTCTAATGAAGCTCATCATGTATGCTGAAGGGACGGAGTCACGGTAGAAGCACACAACAATGACCCCAATCCGTCAGCAGCTGTTGTTTCTCTTTGCGGCGACGACTCTTCCGTCTACACTGTGTCATTGACCAGACTTTGTTTGCTCTTGCACTTCTCTCCTTCTTTGCGATGGTTTTCAAGGTGTGTAGAAAATGTGGAGAATTGGTGTTTCATGAGTGGAAATTGGAAATGAATTGGCCACACCCCACAGGAAGTTGAACTGGAATGACTGGAAGTGGAATGTATGGTGACCCAGTAGTGCAGCTGTACTTAATTAAACCACAACACAACGGAAACAAGACATAACACAACAAAATCGCCACAGCACAACGGACACAAAACATAACACAACAAAATCGCCACAGCACAACGGACACAAAACATAACACAACAAAATCGCCACAACACAACGGACACAAGACATAACACAACAAAATCGCCACAGCACAACGGACACAAAACATAACACAACAAAATCGCCACAACACAACAGAAACAAGACATAACACAACAAAATCGCCACAACACAACGGAATCGAGCCACAACACAACAAAATCACCACAACACAACGGCAACAAGCCATAACACAACAACATCGCCACAACACAACAGAAACAAGACATAACACAACAAAATCGCCACAACACAACGGAAACAAGCCATAACACAACAGAAACAAGACAAAACGCAACGGAAAAAATCTACAACACAACGGAAACAAGACATAACACAACAACATCACCACAACACAACAGAAACAAGACATAACACAACAAAATCGCCACAACACAACGGAAACAAGACATAACACAACAACATCACCACAACACAACAGAAACAAGACATAACACAACAAAATCGCCACAACACAACGGAAACAAGACATAACACAACAAAATCGCCACAACACAACGGAAACAAGACATAACACAACAAAATCGCCCCAACACAACGGAAACAAGACATAACACAACAAAATCGCCACAACACAACGGAATCGAGCCACAACACAACGAAAACAATCCACAACGAAATCGCCACAACACAATGAGAACGCCACAACACAATGGCATATTTTGTGGCAATTTCGTTTTGTTGTGGCTTGTTTCGGTTGTGTTGTGGCAATTTTGTTGTGTTGTGGCTTGTTTTCGTTGTGTTGTGGCTTTTTTCGTTGTGTTGTGGCTTGATTCCGTTGTGTTGTGGCTTGATTCCGTTGTGTTTTGGCTTGATTCCGTTGTGTTTTGGCTTGATTTCGTTGTGTTGTGGCTTGATTCCGTTGTGTTCTGGCTTGTTTTCGTTGTGTTGTGGCTTGATTCCGTTGTGTTGTGGCTTGATTCCGTTGTGTTTTGGCTTGATTCCGTTGTGTTTTGGCTTGATTTCGTTGTGTTGTGGCTTGATTCCGTTGTGTTTTGGCGATTTCATTGTGTTGTGGCTTGATTCCGTTGTGTTGTGGCTTGATTTCGTTGTGTTGTGGCTTGATTCCGTTGTGTTGTGGCTTTTTTTCGTTGTGTTGTGGCTTGATTCCGTTGTGTTTTGGCTTGATTCCGTTGTGTTTTGGCTTGATTTCGTTGTGTTGTGGCTTGATTCCGTTGTGTTGTGGCTTGTTTTCGTTGTGTTGTGGCTTGATTCCGTTGTGTTGTGGCTTGATTCCGTTGTGTTGTGGCTTGATTCCGTTGTGTTGTGGCTTGATTCCGTTGTGTTTTGGCTTGATTTCGTTGTGTTGTGGCTTGATTCCGTTGTGTTGTGGCGATTTCGTTGTGTTGTGGCTTGATTCCGTTGTGTTGTGGCTTGATTCCGTTGTGTTTTGGCCACTTTGTTGTGTTTTGGATTGTTTCCGTTGTGTTGTGGCCACTTCGTTGTGTTGTGGATTGTTTCCGTTGTGTTATGGCCACTTTATTGTGTTGTGGCTTGTTTCCATTGTGTTATGGCCACTTCGTTGTGTTGTGGCTTGTTTCCATTGTGTTGTGACAATTTTGTTATGTTGTGGTTTAATTCCAATGTGTTGTGGTGATTCCGTTGTGTTGTGGTGATTCCGTTGTGTTGTGGCTTGTTTCAGTTATATTGTGGCTTGTTTCCATTGTCTTGTGGCGTTTTTGTTGTGTTGTGGCGATTCTGTTGTGTTGTGGCTTGTTTTCATTGTGTTGTGGTTTAATTTAATACGGCTGCACTACTGGGCCACCATAGGAACGTACTGAATTGCAGATTGAATAAATGATCCATCCCTTTCCCTAACTTTTATAGATCTTGTAGATAGAACAATTTAGGAATACGTCTTGTTTGCAGGCTTTAACCAAACATTTACAATTTGTCTTAAATCCGTTATAATTCTAATTCCATAAAATCAGATTGCTACATCCTGTTTTCCACTTCCAATCAAATTTGGGAATTGAATTAGAATTTGTAAGGCATTCTCAATTAAATTCTGAATGGCCACAACCTTGAATCTACATCAACCTCAATATCCTTTCCAGTTGTTTGCAGTAAGTGAGGTGGACAAGAAGTCCTGTGGCTTCCTAAGAACAAAGTCCTCTGTCAGAGTCAGGTGATCGAATGAAGGAAAAAGATAGAAGGAGAGACGCGCCGAGACAGAGTTACAGAGAGTAGCGAGGCTGACAGCCCCTACGGCAGACAGACAGAGATTGATAGATGTGTTTGAGTCGGTGGGGACATTCTGAGTCACTGTCCGCGTGGTTTTATAAAGGTGCTTGCCCCTGCTGGTCACGGCCCTGTTATGTCTTCTTCAGGGTCAGAGACAGAGAGGCTCAGACAAAAACAACTTGAACAATGACGCTCGAGAGCACCCCACGCTTTTGACAGCGCGCATCAATCAAACACGTAGCCCAGACTCAATTCTTTGATAGGACACCTTGATGGCTGAGAGATGCATGGCACCCTGTTTCACCTGGCAGTAAACAAAGTCTACGGATTATTCATAAGGTAAAGTAACTGGATGCGTAACGATGTATGCACTAAGCCTCTGGGCTGAACAAAACGTTTAACCAGTTTGAGGAATACGCTTTAGATCTTTTAACTTTCCTTTTCTTTTTATTATAATAATTCAATTTGAAATAAGCTACTAGCTCAGGGACATTAATAATAAAAGGTTCTATTGCCCAATAAAATCTTATTACTTTTAATTACTCAATATTTCTAATTATTTTTCCACAGTTGTACGCACTTTGCTTCATCCTTTTGTATTCTGCTCATTAGAACCATTGCATAACTGCACTCTCAATGTATTTGTGACTAGTGAGTGAACACATTTTGACTGTTATATCCCCTGAATAATTACCTAAACTATTATTTTATAAAATAGTACAGCATTTGCATTATCTGAAGTGTAATTGTTTAATAGTTTATGTAGGTGAGAGCATGCTAGTATAGCAGAGTTTTGTAAAACTCAGTCCTGTCCTCATTTCCACCATCTCCACCACATGACTGCTTCCATCCTACAAATGAAGCCACATTATTTTTCTTAGCTTTAACAAGCTCCCAACCTTGCACCATGGCAGCTGCTTGTTTAGTACTTGTTGTTGACTCTTTCCTCCTCAATCCAAGGCCTTCTAATGATGGTGCTGGACTGTTTGTCGAGTCTAAATAGTTGTGGCTCTCTAATGGTGGCTCACCATCTTCTGTGTATCACTGATTTTAGGCCATATACCTTTGAACCAAAGTGAAGATATGTCTTCTAGACTTTGTCGGCGATCATTAAGATGGCTTCCAAACAGAGCAGATTGCCTTTGGAAAATTCCATGTATGTTGGCACATGCATCCTGGGGGACTAGCATTGAATAGGACTAAACAGACATCTGCTGCACTGTGGATGCGAATGTGTGTTTGTGAGTGATATCTGAGCGTGCATGATACGATGTGATCATAGGGTCTAGTCAGGCATTGAGTCATCTTAAGTCAGTGAACTGGAGCAAATGGTCAGCTGAGCTCTGGATGATGGCTACGAGCGCGGCGGGCTCACTCGAGGACGGTATGGGGTGAGGCGGGGGAATGCGGCCCCTTCGGAGCCCCTACAGTCCGCTTTTAATTGAGTTGCTCACTCAGCCAAAGGCCTTGAGGGACACCCGCCATGTCACTTCCGATGATCAACCGCAAGTTCAGTCAGTGCGCAGGAATGCTGCCAGATCCTCTCAAGCCAGAATCCTCTGAATATTCAGAGACATTATAAAAAAAAAAAACTGTCATGGGGGTGGTTTCTGTTTAGATGGTAGATAGGAAGCATTGTCCAAAAAATAGATGCTGACATTAACTTTCCTGCAAACGAACAAAAAATGAAGACTGCACCGTGAGGAACATCATGGATCAGTCTGTGACAATTGATGTTCTCCTTTTGCCTCAGTGACATAAAAAAGCAGGGGTTCCATTAAGCTGCTGAGATGAAGCCCAATTTTCAGCCTCTAAGCTTTGGCGGATTCCCAAGCCAAATGAGATGTCTTGCTGAGGATTTGTCTGAAGCAAGCGTTCTCATTTCCAGAGGAAGTACCGCAAGATCAAAAGGAGCAAACTGTCAAGTTCATTCCTCCTCCTATTCGTCCTCCTTCCACTGGCCAATCAGTCCACTCATTTATCGGCACTCCAGGAAGCTGTATAAATCACGCTGGACGCCATCGACCCGAACCTTACTCATGATCAGTAGCTCAGAACAACTCATGGATTTGCTGCTTGCTTTGATCAATATTAAGTTATTTAAGAACTTTGATGGCTGACCATTGGGCGAACTAGGATTTTTATTTTATTCCATTTTATTTGTGAATGTGTGTTGGCTTTGGCCTTATGTACAGCTGTCTCTTTTGATGTTCTTTCCACACTCTTGTCTTCACGCCTCTTTTGTCGTCAAACCAGAGATTGCGGTAAGTGGTGTAGCTTTGCTGGTGTAGTCGGAGTCTATGTAGGCGGAGGGAAACCCGGAGCCAGTCAGTGTAAAATAAATATGGACGGTAGAGGGGCAATCGAGAGCAGATCATCTGTTTTGCCATCTGCTCACGCCACTATGTGTGTGGAGCCACATCGATGGCTGCTCAGTCTATCGAGACGTTTTCAAATGAGAACTGAGATCTGCCTGTGCTCATACATTCTTAGACAACACACATTTTCACTCATTAGTGGATTTGATTCTTTGACTGTATATACAAACGCATGAAAACCAAATAAGACATTATGTGTAACAACATGCTTTTATATACACTCTTGATGTATTTGTTCACATTTTGAGGCATGCGGATGTTCATTCCCAGATTCCCCCACTCATCATTACAGAGCTCAATGCCCATGCATCCTCTTTTGGGCTCAGGTACAAAGCGTGGAAGCGAGTCTCTGTGTGTGTGTTCCTCTGCACTGCTTATTTAGCAAAGCAGCTGGCATGGTGCAGACATTAGGAGAGATGGAGAGAGGAGAGTGCCAGCCTGGAAAGTGATCGCTGATTGTTCAGTTGGCAGTGTTCAATGTGCCAGCCTGGTGTTTTTTGTTAGCAACCAAAGCTCTAAATTCCCAGATCCCACTGGGGTAGGTTGCATAAACCTACATGCATGCTTTCTTGCAGAAAATGACCCCATATATCAGCTCTCCTTCTATTTATTAATTTTTTCTGTTGGGGAAGGACATTTTGAGTGGGTCTTTATGAACTCGCACAGAGCTAGATTTTACAAATAGCATTCATCGTTTTAAGTCATTTATGGATAAACATATGAAGTATTTTTATTTAATTAACGTTCACTCTCTATTTATAAATCTATATAATCATTCTGTTTGCCATTCTATCTTCTTATATTCTTGTTGCCCGATCTATTTTTATTAATCATTCTATCATCAAGGCCTATAAAACTTATGGATTGTACCTTTTTTTTACTTATTTTTAAATCTTTTAAACAAGTGTGGTGGGAGGAGCAAACTACAGACATTCTTATCTGCAGTTAGGAAATATTAAACCGCTCAATCGAGTTCGGTAATCAACTGTCAGGTCTGTTACCAAGCAACCAACAACTCGCAAACTGTTTCTGAGGTAAACTTAAAATCAAAATGGAGAAAAAACAGCGTGCTTTGTTATCATGGCTATCAAAATCCAGTGTTCTGTATTTTGCGTACGTGAGTTTTTGTTGTAGATGGCTATTGCTGTGTGTTTAGCTAGAATGCCATACAAAACCAACCCACTGGGCCACTGAATCTGCTTAACGACAACAGTTGGGGCAACAGCCTTAGTCCTAATGGGTTGTTTTCATGGCTATCAAAATCCAGTGTTCGGTATTTTGCGTACGTGAGTTTTTGTTGTAGGTGGCTATTGTAGATGGCTATTGTAGATGGCTATAAAAAAATAAATAAAAAATAAATTAAAAAAAAGTGCACTGTGCTAATTAATTGAGACTTCTTACAGCTCTTACAGGTTGTTGGCCTTGTCTGTTTCGTTGCTTCTATTGCTCTCCCCTTTTTTGTAAGTCGCTTTGGATAAAAGCGTCTGCTAAATGATTAAATGTAAATGTAAATTCCAGTGTGGCAGAAATTGATATTTTGATAAGCTCCGTTGAAAAGTTAAAGCCTGTTTTATAAATTTGTTTTTGCACAAAAAAGAAAAAAAAACGTTTGATATTCACAAATGTTGGGACCGTCTCGAAAGTTACATACGACATGATAAACACACTTCCAGCTTCAATAGCATTTCAATGGAATGACTGTCTTACAGTATCAAAACTAACTGCAAAGTGTTGATCTAGGTGTCAGTTATGATGCACACCTTTTACATATTCTGTTCAAATGCTATTGAAGTTAGACATGTGTAGGTATACCAATGTCGTATGTAACTTTAGAGACGGTCCTTAAATTTCCAGATATCGAACGTCTAGTGTCAAAGCAATTTGACTTATTTTTTTCCCGTGAAGAACGACCTGTTACCAGTAATGATCCGTGACAGCTCGTTGGCCTCGGTTATGTTGTTTGCTATTCGTCAGCTAACTGCAAAATTATGTGTCCTTGGAGTTTTACCATCAAAGTACTGCACATCCTCTGGGTCCTCAAAGTCTTCACCATCAAAACGTTGCTGCTCTTCATCTTTTATAATTAATAAATATAACTCTCTCTCGAAAAAAAAAATTTGTACTGTGATTTGTACCGCTGAATTTTAATAACGTTTGACATTAGGACACCAGTAGGGTTGTCTTAAAATCAAAGTTTTTTGTCGAGTTAGGGTCCTTCTGTAATACCCATTTCCTATCCATGGTTAAAATAAGATTATGCATTTAAATAATGTCATTCCTTAATAGCCTTTGTCCTAAATGTGGCCCTAACTAAAATTGCCATGGTTACCAAACAGATAAAATAGGATTCTAAAGTTAAGATCTTTCTGTAATTAAAGAAACCCTTGTTGTCCTCAGAGTGCCAGGCAATCATGAAGGAGGGGTATTGAACGGATAGGATGGGTCTAGGTAAGGGGCGGGGTTTGACGGCTGCACGCACTTCTCTCTCCGGTCCGAGGCGCAAGGGGCAGCGCCTTTGACGTGGTGGCTCATCCTCTTTAGCCACGGTTACTGTGGGGAGTAGCGGCCCGGCATCCAAGTCTGCGTTACGCGTGCATCACCATTCCAGACTGCGGGTCTGGCAACTCACATCTGTGGCTGTGCGGGAGTCTCTATACGCTCCCTACCTGGAACCACCAGCATGTGCTTCCACACTGAGAGAGAGAATAACCTCCGGAGGAGAGGCACGCTCGGCATTTACCAGCAGCGGTGATGAGGCCTATGATATTCAGGTGTGCCTAATTACTCGACGCCATTGCTCATCCTTTCAGCGCCCCTCCTCTCTCTCTCACTCACACCATTTGGGAACCTGGCGATGGGCGACAATTCCAGGGACGGGGTGGCGCTGATAACGAGGGAGAGGCAGGCATTTCATCACACAAGGCTTAGACAAGCAAACATTTCAAATGTATAATTCATTTGAATTCTTTGATTACATTTGAATTAATTTTGCTATTATTTTCTTCCTCTATCCAATGCGTTTCTCAGTTTTTGACCGTTTTGAATACTTATAGTTCATTAAAATTTGCAACATGCAGATAAAATAACTATGCTTTAGTGCATAATACGTGAAATGTGTTTCTAGGTCAATGTGAGCAGGTCAAATTGAGCTGTACTGGACAAGTGAGGCCCTACCAAAACTCTCCCAACTTTAACTCTTGATCTGTGCAAGCTGTGAAAGGGAGGGGCAATTGTATGTATGGCTGAGTGGGTGGTTTCATATGCTCATAAATGTGTTTTTATTTGAGTAACATTGTGCAACTGCTGTGTGTGTGAATGTAAAGGCTGTTTGTTGCGTACACATGTATACACACATATTGGGCTGCGAGAGGAAATGGTTTATATAAGGAGTCATAAAGCAGTTTTAATTTAATTTGTTTCAGCATCTGAGAATCAATAGCCAGTCAATTGTTATTTAGCCACACAAACAAATGCCCCGTGATCAAACACAGCCTGATTGCTCCAACTCAAAGCACACCGGCAGGAAAAGACGTGTTCTGTCTGTAGTGATTATGTTACATTTTATGGCCATGTGTAAAGTCAGACATGACTGTCATTGCTCAAGTCTTGTTTGCATGCCGGCTCCTCCCTTCCCAGACATGCGGCGCAATGGAGCAGTCGGATAACATTGATTCATCTGTTATACTCAGAGTGACATGTCTTGAAACAAAAAGGTAAGAAGAGCGATGACTAAGGCAAATATTTAGTTTCAGGTGTCCTGTCTGTCATGTCCTGAATGACAAATGCCACTGGGGGGGGGGGGGGGGGGGGGGGGGGGGCTCACAATCTGCCACGTATCCTCCTACCCGCTCTAGGTCTATGGCCCTCCTGGGTCTGCTTTCTGTCTTCTCAGTAGACTCGCATGCAAATTGGACCCGAAGGGTTTACTTGCTATGTAAGAAAAAAACATAAAACAGAAGAGACAGAACAAACAGTCATTACGCTAAAGAGATCTGTCAGTCTTGCTGGTCCAAAAAGCGGTCCGTGTCTTGCTGTGCCCCCTTTGATACTGAACATTTCCCTGTTATAAAAAAAACCTTTGTTCCCAGCCTGCCTCTGCACTGTTGCCGTTTGATAGAGAAATCCCTGACATCCCCTGTTCCACAGTAAAGCCAGGGATTTGCCATCCCTCTTAGGCATAAAGACTGTCCCCTCATTCGGTTTGAAGCTGTACCAGTTTTGCCAGCTGTCGTGTTTTTCCCCCTCCCCTCTCTCACTGTCTCTCCATCAGACGTGTTTGAAGTGGCTCTGGCATTTGGCAACGGAATATGAAGGCTTTGAAAATTGGCCTGGCTGAAAGTTTAATTCCAGCGCCTGAGTCACAGGAGGTGCAAGGACGCATGCCGACTCGGTACGTTTGAACCTGTGCTTTGAGTGACCTTATCAGCCCCGGAGTCTCCTCATTAATGTCATTATAGAGTCTGGTGAGAAGTTTGAGTCTGTATATATCCGAGGAAGGATTGTCTGTTTTTTTTTTTGTCTTTTCATTTTAGGTGAGGCAGTCACAATCAACCTTTACTGTTCCACTTGTTTTTAAACCACTGCCCCAGAGGGACCCCCTTCTGTTTGTGGTCCATCTTTGAGTTGCCCTGATCCACAAGATGAAGTGTTTGCCCTGTAAATCAGGTCAATATAACAGCCTGTGATTAAAGACATAGCCACAGTTCCACCGAGGCCCATAAATAGCCAGTGGTCTGGTTGAGGATTCTCTCGTAAGCACGCGTCCACGTCCAACGCATGCTATCGACACAGAAGAAGACTAATCCCCGAGCTCGAGGCCCGCTCTTAGACGCACATACACACCGGATCTGTTTCGAGGAGGGTGACAGGGTCTGATCATCAGCAAATGCGATCTTCCCCCAAGAAACCCCCGTCCACTCTGATAAGCGCTAATCCGGCTCGCGTGGAAGCATGACCGAGATCAATTAAACTAGCGACAGATAGCAATCAGAGCTGTGGGCTAGCCATCAAATGAAGGGAGGAGACAGAAGGAGGAGAAAAGGATCAGTCTATCTCCTGTTATCTTTTATCTTCCCTCTTTTCCTTTATCTCCTTCTCAGTGCCGCAGTCTCCTCGGAGCCCCGGCGGCAAGCTGAGACTCTGGGATCGATTCTCATCGCCGCCTTACAGCTGCAAAAAAGACAACAAAGAACAATAACCGTCATCATCGCCAGCACCATTATATCTCTGGCCATCACGAGGATCGTTATCTCCCTGAATGATACACCTCTCCAGTGCCGGTTACATCAGCAAACTGCATTTCCAGATGCTCATGAATGCTGCGTCTATGGGGCTTCTTCTGTGATGATTTGATCCGTTGTTTGATGGTGGTGTCTAATAGCTTACTTACATGTACAAAAACAATACTCTACATGTAGCAGTGTGAAGCATAGCTTTTAGTGTATTATCTCACCCACGAATAGAAATGAATTTGATTTCAATTATGTTCTTGGACTTGCATGTAAACAGACGGCAAGAGTATCGAGTGTGCCGGTGCGCCAGGCCCCCAGTGGACCACTTTCGCTCAAATCCCACAGTGAGATTGAGAGATTGAGAGAGAGAGAGAGAGAGAGAGAGAGAGAGAGAGAGAGAGAGAGAGAGAGAGAGAGAGAGAGAGAGAGAGAGAGAGAGAGAGAGAGAGAGAGAGAGATGAGAGATGAGAGGAGATGAGTATGTTCAGATATACTATACTACACTTCACAACAAATCTAATGAATTTGCCAGAAGTGAAGTATACAGCCAGAGATCACTGTATCGATACTGTATCACACAATCCATTGTCTTTATCTTAACCTGCCGTTGCTAGTAAATATGCACATACATTTATTTATTTATTTATTTTTCACAGATACTCACTCTCATGTTGTTCCAAAACTTTGTTCTGTATAGACATGTGCCGATTTTCGGTAATGCGATTTATCACGATAATGAATATGCACGATATTGTTATCGTGGGCACTTTAAAATATCGTGAATAATAATTTATTAACAATTAATATTTTTTTTATAATGCACTCAAGAATACTTTACCCATCAACCGTATAAATGCTCAACACCGCTGTTCTGCTTCAAATGGACGCGCTCAGATATAAACAAGCCCAACTGAATGGGTGACGCGCTGATGAAGTGCCTCTCAGTGACAGCAGAGAGTGCTGATGGAACGGCAGAATGCAGCGTTACCCTGGAAACCCCGCAAACAAAAGCATCCGCGCTAGTGAAGGAGTTTTTAAAACAGCCATTCCTTTTTTGTAATCTCAATGTACATCACTATGGAAGCCCGTTTCCGCCACTAAATAATAAAAAAATAATAATAATTGCGACTTTTTATCTCACAATTCTGACTTTTTTTCTCACAATTGCGAGTTATAAAGTCAGAATTCTGAGATATAAAGTCGCAATTGCGAGTTATAAAGTCAGAATTCTGAGAAATAAAGTCGCAATTGCGAGTTATAAAGTCAGAATTCTGAGATATAAAGTCGCAATTGCGAGTTATAAAGTCATTGATCTGCCGCGTCCCGACACGAGTTGTGTCGTGAACACATTATAATAAGTATTTTAACTGTATTTTTAGCTGATAATGATGGAATGATTGTCTTATTACCTGAGTGGCATTGATATCTCTGAGCAAACGCGCTCTTGAGGGGATTTTAAATGCAAGTGTAATACAGTTCGTAGATGGGAAGGAAGGAGGCGGGAACCGGCGAACGTTTCACAAACATTTATTTAAAGTAAAGAAACAAAATGAAAGTAAAACCGCGGGCAGCCCCTCACGGACGACTGCCCGCAAACACACACAAAATAAAACGTGGGCAGCCCCTCACGGACGACTGCCCACAAACACATAAACAAAACTAAACATAAAATCCAGGCCTGGTCCTCTCTCGTCTTCCGCTGCCATGTTCCTCCTTTTATGCTCCCGTCACATGGCCGCGAGACGAGAACGGTGTGCCACGCAGCTGGCACTCGTTGACATTAATCACCAGCCCGCTCTCGCGGTCCCTCGCCACGCTGCTTGCTACACCACAGCAAGCTTTGGCACTGAAACAGAACGGATGTGAGGTGATAACGTTCATATTCTAATGAGTTATTATGAAAATATAATCCCCAGAACATCACCACCCTCAGAATGTGCTGTAATTCACGATTTCCTTAGAGAACGAGTGTTCAGTAATGACACGTCCGCTTGGGCCTATGACATGTCGCTATACAGTCACCTGAGCGTGGCGCTGCTGGGATCATATTTTTTATAAATAACGAATCATTAATAGCATATTTCATTAATAACGCATCAGAATATGCTGTAAGGCAGGATTTCGTTCGAGAATGAATTGTATTGACCTCCATATGTGCTCGGTTTTGATCATATTTGAAATAATAAATGAATCGATCTTTGGCTAATCTGTTACAAATTCTAATAAAGTAATATAATCGCATATCATTAAATATCAGCTGCAAACATTATTTAATGTCATATTTCTATGTGCTTTAAATATGTAAGACATGTTAAAAGCCTCAAATGATAAATATGTACACTGGCACTTATAGCTTACTATATTTATTTGACAAGAACCTCTTACTCCTTTCCCTGACTGTTAATTCTATATTATAGCCTATTCTTTTCCATAGCACACATGTACAAATTTGTCTATTTGTGTGTATTATGCATACGTGTATCTCACTCATTCATTTATTTTTATTCTCTATTGTGTATAGCTACTGGGGTATACTGGAAACTTCTGTCACTAAGACAGATTTCTTGTGTGTGCAAAAATGGCAATAAAGTTCCTATATTGATTATTTCTGATTCTGGTGTCACATGCGCCATTTATTGAAACAGTATCATTTTATCTTTTTAACGTTTAATGAAAACTGCTGCCTGATCACAACACGTCAGTGCTCTGTCGGTAGGCTACATACAGTCACCTGAGGGTGGCGCTATTCTGGGATCATATTTCATTAATAATGCATCATATGCTGTAATGCAGGATTTTGAGAATAGAAAATAAATGCAAAGGGTTACTCTGGTTGAATTTGTCACGTGGGCCTTTTATTAAAACATATAAGATTATTATTTACAGGAGTAGGCTTTTAATGAAAACTGCTCCATCTCAACCTCATATCTCTGTTGCAACTGTTCGGCAGCAGAACTCACTGTTTCTCTGTCAGGTTCAACACCATTCAACCGCACGTGTGTGTGTGTGTGTTTGTGTGTGTGTGCTTGACATTGAGGTTTGAACTGAAGTGGTAACAGAGCCTTTTACAATTAATTTGTTATTTCAAATATGATCAAAACCGAGCATATGGAGGTCAATAAAATTCATTCTCAAACGAAATCCTGCTTTACAGCATATTCTGATGCGTTATTAATGAAATATGTTATTAATGATTCGTTATTTATAAAAAATATGATCCCAGCAGCGCCACGCTCAGGTGACTGTATAGCGACATGTCATAGGCCCAAGCGGACGTGTCATTACTGAACACTCGTTCTCTAAGGAAATCGTGAATTACAGCACATTCTGAGGGTGGTGATGTTCTGGGGATTATATTTTCATAATAACTCATTAGAATATGAACGTTATCACCTCACATCCGTTCTGTTTCAGTGCCAAAGCTTGCATTTAAAATCCCCTCAAGAGCGCGTTTGCTCAGAGATATTAATGCCACTCAGGTAATAAGACAATCATTCCATCATTATCAGCTAAAAATACAGTTAAAATACTTATTATAATGTGTTCACGACACAACTCGTGTCGGGACGCGGCAGATCAATGACTTTATAACTCGCAATTGCGACTTTATATCTCAGAATTCTGACTTTATATCACGCAATTGCGACTTTATATCTCAGAATTCTGACTTTATAACTCGCAATTGTGACTTTATATCTCAGAATTCTGACTTTATAACTCGCAATTGCGACTTTATATCTCAGAATTCTGACTTTATAACTCGCAATTGCGACTTTATATCTCAGAATTCTGACTTTATAACTCGCAATTGCGACTTTATATCTCAGAATTCTGACTTTATAACTCGCAATTGCGACTTTATATCTCAGAATTCTGACTGTATAACTCGCAATTGTGACTTTATATCTCAGAATTCTGACTTTATATCTCGCAATTGTGAGAAAAAAAGTCAGAATTGTGACATAAAAAGTCGCAATTATTATTATTATTTTTTATTTAGTGGCGGAAACAGGCTTCCATACATCACAGCACCTTACTTAAAGACTTAATAGCCTATTTATTTTCAAGCTTAAACATTTCTATGTTTTAATCTGGACTACAACATGCCCTAATAATTAGAACTGTTCTGATTATTTGTTATTGTTCAGTAAAACTTTGAGACATACGACTTCATTAGTTAACATGTTAATTCATTATTACCAAACTGACAATGAAAAATACTTATAAAGGATTAATAATTCTAAGTAATATTAATTTCTTAGTTACTGTTTAATAACATTAAAATCAAAATGACATTTTTAATGGACCTAAGATAAAACTAACAATGATCAGTATTTCTTAACTAACATTACCAAAAACATTATAGCCTTTCTGTGCCAAATGTAGCTATTGTTCAGTCTTAGTTAATGCATTAAATAATGAGACCTTATTGTAATTTGTTACCTGTTGTTCTTTATTGTCTAATTCTTTTGCACTTTAATCTGTTTGAAAATTGTACTTTTACAGCTCTGAAAAAAATCAAGAGACCACTTAACATTGATTTCTCTTATATTTTTTTTCCAGAGCTGTATATATTTTTGGTGCATTATTGTATTTAAACATTCAGTACTAAATAGTTCTTAAAGCTGTTATGCTATGGCAACACTTTTTTTTGCAACTTATTTCAATATCGTGATAATATCATATATCGTGATAAAACGTCAGCAATTAATCGCAACATGAAAAATTGATATCGGCACATGCCTAGTTCTGTAAAGACCTTTGTTTACTTTCGGAACACAAATTAAGATATGTTTAATGAAATCTGATGGCTCTTCTCTGAAATCTAAGATCAGCAAAGTTACTGTAACTTTCAAGGCCCAGAAAGGTAGTAAAGACACCGCTAAAGTCATGTGACATGTACAGTGGTTCAACCTCAATGTTATGAAGCATCGAGAATACTATTTGTATTCCCAAACAATTTCTGGTAAAACTTTAGAATACACTGTAAAAAAGAAAAGCTGACATAAATTAAATTTGTAAGGCAACTTGCTACACAGCGCTTTTGAGTTTATTTAACTTTTACACAAATTAGTTCACTCAACTTCATTAACTGAGTAGGGTCAACCAATTTAAGATCTTTTGTTCAGCTGATTGAGTTTTTATTGTTTGTTTGATTTTGTGTTGAATTATTTTGTATTTTTTTGCATGGTGATTGTTGCTTTATTTAGTTGGGCAGTTTGATGATTTTTTTAAAGGTGTCTAGAATGAAAAATTGAATTAACCTTGCCATAGTGAAATAATAAGAGTCCAGTACCAAGAGGGTAATCTAGCACCCGGAAAGCGTTCCACCCATAGGGACGGCCATTGCTAACCAAGCCATCACCTGCTGTTAGCATCCCATTCATTTTTGAGTCACTTTGACAGTGAATAACTTTACATCTGAGGCGTTTAAAGACTCCATTGTTATTTCTAAAAAAAAAAAAAAACACGACAATGCATAAAAGGCTCCATTACCTTGTATCTTACACTATCGCCCCGTAAAAGCTGTTTTTGTAAAAATAGGCTAACGATTGCATCATAACCAACGCGACTCTGTCGCACAGTTGAGAAATTACCGTATAGACAGGAGGAGACGCTCAGAAACAATCTTTTACAATCTTAGGCAGTCAGGGAGACATGGAGACATAAAGTCTGATAAAGTCAGCCCATAGTGAGCCAAAAGCAATGGGAGAAAATATTTAAACAACGTGATTCAGATTTTACTTTCCACAACTACTAGAAGACTTACAACTGTCAGACAGGAGGCTCATGTCACATCTACGTCCTCAAGCTCAGTCTGAGTCTGTGCAGTTCGCTCAGCCATCAGGAAGTGAGTGCTTCTAATTGACCTCACTTTCCGCCATTGAAGTCTATGGGAACGCTCTGTCCATTTCTTTTACTGTCTATGTTCAGTACATGGACATCACATACTGGGAGTCTCAAACATCATTGCCTCCTACTTATGTAAATCTTGTGAATCCATAACGCAACGGGAAAAAAAGTGCTTCTCAACATAAACTCAACTGTGACGCAAGCGTTGGAGATCATTTATATGCACGCCCCAAACATTTGCATCTGTCCAAACATGTTCATTGTCAGGCGGAAATGACTTAGCGAATCATCAAAACAAGCTCCTTGCATGGACACACGTCATGTTCCAGGCTGTTCAGGAGACCTGAGGACTTCTACCCTTCCCACAAATAAAAAATGTCAACAGTCATAGTTGATGTTTATAATCCGATACAACAATTTAATTCAAGATCGTTCGTTTGTACGGCCCATTTCAAGCAGGCTTCGCTCAGCGTCTTAAACTGAAGAAAGTGGCAACTATATTCCTGCAAGCAGTAAGTAGCGATTTTATCCACTTATTGACTGTTTAAACAATTTCTGATTAAACTGAAAGTTTCTTAGAGAGATAGCGTTATCTAGATAACGCAAGATGCTAGAACAGTAACAATAGGAAACTCCAAGTACCATACAAAACTAAATGTCTAATGACAAAGGTTAATATTATTTTCTATTACAAAATAAAACTGTAGATACTTTGCTTGGATCGTTAACTCTATCCTTCTAGCAAACGTCACCTTTTCCACCATATACGTTAAAATGATAGTCATTTGACAAGGCTATTCATTTTGTAAAAATATAAGTTATATATTTATATATTTTATATATTTAAGTATGGGGTTTTCCTATGATGTTTTTGACTATTTGTATTTCAGGCTACATCACAGTCGCTGCGTAACGTTAGCCTACATTGTGACTAACGTTATATAAACATGCAATATTGTTGACAAAAAAAGACAAGTCTAAAATGCAGGCTGAATGACACACTTTAAGCAGAACTTCTCAAATGGAGATTGCTGAAATGCAGCTTACTTGTTTGGTGTGTTCAGGTCATCCGTGCGTGAGAGAGAGAGAGCGTGCATATGGTTGCCAGATGGGAAAGGTTTAGGTAAAAACCGGAGTGTATACGGGTTTCTTTTCACAGAAAAGCTCTGTTTGGGGGATTTAAACTGAAATCTGGCAACCGGACGAATGCGAGCTCTTTCTCGTGCGTGAATGATCTGAAAACATCAAATAAACAAGTAAGCTGCATTTTATCAATCTCCATTTGAGATGTTTTGCTTAAAAGCGTCATTTATTCGGTCTGTGTTCTGTCAGGACGGTCAGGACTCATGAGCCGCTCGCTGAACAACTGAACTTGTGTGAGCTGCTGAAATAAGCCAATCAGAGCAGAGCTCAACATTAATATTCATGACTCTTCCAAATAAGGCAAAAACAGAGCATTACATCCTAGGGACAATTTATAGGGTTGTAAATGGACCTGTAAAACTGGACATTTTTTTTTCCTTTAAATAAGCCATACCCTCTATGTAGATATCAGAGAATAATTTAACATATTGTTTCAAATCATTCTAGGGCACCTTTAATGGTAGTGTTTCTCTGGCTGGCGAATAAGAATTTAATAATTGTGTAGTTGTTAATTCACTGATTTTATGACTGATTTTAATATGAGCAATATACTATTAACTTTGTTTTGTGATTTTAGAAAAGCTCCAGAACGGTTTTAATCAGAAAAGCTGAATAAGGTTTAAAACCGATTGTACATTAAGCACTTTGACCTCCTGTGAGATTTACTCCCACAGACATCAAGAATCAGCCTAAGAATCTCAACAATGGTGACAGGCTTTAATTCCGCAATGCATGCTGCGAGCCTTGGATGAGTTTTGCATGATGCACCCAGAATGTTAAGTTTTTACAACTTGTATGGTTTGTAACTTGCAATTACAAATCAAATTTGCAATTAATACTAGGTTGGTAAAACAATTGTTGAACCAACTTCTTATGACTAGTCAAGCACATTATTTATTTTTTTTGCATTTAATTGTCCAGTTAACTAAAAAATAATCATTAGCCTACATTTTTGTGAGTTGGATTTTGGATTTCCATCATTAATGAACAACTAAACAGGAACAAATGAGTAATGCATTATTAATATTCTAGTAACTAACAAGAAACTCTAATTAATTAATTAGTAAGTAATAGCACTCAGTTGAATGTGGTAGTTCACTATTAGTTAACAAATAACTACTAAGAACTACAGATTAATAATACATGTGAATATTTCATTATATATAATTAATTCTAAAGTAAAGATCATAACACATTAGTAATGACTCAAGTATTACCAAATCCTGTAGAAGGAATACAAATTATGTGGATCGTTTGGATAGTTTTGAATAGTTTTTGGAAAGTTTCTGAATGACTGAAGTGTTTCTCCTTCTAAAGTATTTACTAATTATTTGGATCGGTATTCTAAAGTGACGATTATAGTAACTCACTAGTAATTACTCAAGTGTTAACAAATCCGCCTGAAGCCATTACTATCCAAAATTGACAAAAACCTTAAAAGCTTACAATTAATTCAGTAATTACTACAGATTTATCATGTTTTACGCTTTAGAAAACTTATCCAAGTAATTAGTAATTCCTTCTACAGGATTTGCTTATACTTGAGTCAGTAATAGTGGGTTACTATGAACTTTAATTTAGAATCAATTATATAAGTATTTATGAGCAAAGTCCTTATGAGCCATGGGGCGTAACATATGCATTGCTCATGTTATTTATGAATCTGTATATAGTCATTCTTAGTAAACCTCTGAGTGGTGGAAAAAAAGTAGTTACTGATTAATTAATAGTGAACTACAACCTTCAACTAAGCTGTTACTTATTAATTTGTCAAATAGAGTTTATTGTTAGTTAATAGTAGTTACTAGAGTGTAAATAATGTATTACACATTTGTTCCTGTGCATATATTTATTAATGACGGAACAGTATTCTAAAGCGTTACCTAATTTCTATTCTTCCGTGTCAGTTTACCTTGTAAACACAGCACAGCACTTCCGGGTTCTACGTGAGATCGGCGGCTACGTGTGAACAGTGTCAGAGAAACTTTAGTCACACAGACTATTGCATGATGTCTTTACTACATTTCTCGACCTTGAAAGTGGTAACAGAATATGTTTAGTTGCCAAAATTGTTATTTATTGCTAAATCCTAGTATGATGAATACATTATGAGAGGTATATTTTTAACATGTCCATGTTTTACACTTTAATTGATGAGAGTTGCAAGTGATTAGAATGCGTTATGAATAATACAAAATGTTACTGTTGATAATTGGATGTCACATAGTAAATAGAGAATACTGGTGTAAAATGTTTTTGTTGTATAATTTGAGAGAATGGTAGGCAGTGTACAAGAGAGAAAAAAAAAACGGATTATGTTAGCATTTCAAATGTGTTCCTGGGTCAGTGTATTTTGTTGGTCCCGGTGCAACATTTCTGTCAGAGGAACATTGCTAACCCTGTCCCTGATCATGAACTGACATACAATTATTAAAATATAACTCTAATTAAACTATCATTTGAGAGAAATTATTGATAAGAATGTTGTTCAAACCTAAACCTCCCCTATTCCTGAAAACTGACTGATGGGAATATTGTTGGAGGGCAAACAAAGATGTTGATCCAAGAACACAGCCTACTCACCAGGGGATCACTTTCATCACTCTTCTGAAATATGCTGATCTGGTCCTGTTTACACCTACTAACATCTGTCTCAGGCGAGACACATGGTCGTTTACACCTGGAAGTAACTTGCATATCAAATGCGTCTCCTGTAACCATTTGTGGTGGAATATTGAGGGGAGGTTCTCTGATTTTGTGAACAGATACATCTCTCACTTTGGGTGCTTTCACACCTGCCTCATTTAGTTCGGTTGAATCGTACTAGAGTTAGTTTCCCTTTTTGGTGCCGTTCGTTTGGTCAGGTGTGAAAGCAGCAATCACACTCGGGTGCGCACCAAAAGCGGACCAAACAAGCGTACCGAGACCTCCTTGAAGAGCTGGTCTCGGTACGCCTTTAAACGAACTCTGGAGCGGTTCGTTTGTGGTGAGAACGTGATCCGACCTCGAACAGAACCAACTGCAAAAGTACTGATCATTTTTGGACTTTACCAGCTGCCGTAGTTAGCTGCGCTGACATTGTGTGCATTACATTATTACCTGGTAGATCATTGGCAATATTTTCAGAAGATGAGCATGTCAGAGTTAAGAATAATTAATGCAAACCTCCGCTTGAAGTGATGAGCGATGAGCGCTCGCCGTCTGCAGTAGAACGTTTTCAACGCATCCGCTCTTCATTATAGAAAGGTATTGTTTGCATACTGTGGTAAATACACACAATGTAGTAGATTATGGTCAGGGATAAAACCTGCCCGCGCAGTCGTCTCTTCATAGTGTTATTATAGTTTGCTGGCTTT
Source organism: Pseudorasbora parva (assembly GCF_024679245.1). Taxonomy (NCBI): domain Eukaryota; kingdom Metazoa; phylum Chordata; class Actinopteri; order Cypriniformes; family Gobionidae; genus Pseudorasbora; species Pseudorasbora parva. The sequence continues at coordinate 19,504,165 of NC_090179.1, forward strand.
GCCTCTTATGTTGGAATTTTCCCACACGTAAATTCTGACCAATCGAAAAGTAGTTTGGGAAATACGGCATGGCCAATGAGTGATGTAGATGTTGTCACATGCCTGCGTTTTGGTTTGTTTCAACTGGTTCAGACCAAAGCAATCAGTGTGGTGTGAAAAGGAACCAAACAAGCTGAAAAATGCAACAATGTATAAATGTTTTTCCTTGGTTCAGACCAAATGAACTGAACTAGAGATGTGAACGCACCCTTTGTCAATGTAACAAGACATGCTTTTGACCTCGGTTTGACAGATTAGGTAGCATATTGTTTGCATATTGTGTTTACATTTATTCAGCGCTATTGATAAATATCCAATCTGCTTTGACTCATAAAAGGGATAGTTCACCCCAAAATGAAACAAAAACCCTTCTATTCGCTTTGGAAGGCCTCTATTAGTCCCCTGGAGCCGTGTGGATGACTTTAAAATGGATGGATGCACTTTGTGTCCTTCAGATTTTTGCTGCCATTCACTGCCATTATAAAGCTTGGAAGAAACAGGATATTGTTTTATATAATTGTACTCTGATTGCTGATTGTATTTGTTTGAAAGAAAAAAATGCCATATACACCTAGGATGGCTTGTAAGGTGAGTAAATTATAGGGTAATTTTCATTTTGGGGTGAACTATCTCTCATCAAACTTCTCCCTAAATTGTCTTAGGTGCTTCAGAATAGTTTTAAAATGAAGACATTCACAGTAAAATGTTGTCTAGTATTGATATCTCAACATTCTAAAAAAAAATAAATAAATAAGTTGATTTTGAATTTTATAGCATCAAAAATCTCAAAAAAGTTGGGACAAGGCCATGTTTACCACTGTGTGGCATCCGGGCATCCCCTCTTCTTTTTTAAAACAGTCTGCAAACGTCTGGGGACTGAGAAGACAAGTTACTCAAATTTAGGAATAGGAATGTTGTCCCATTCTTGTCTAATACAATCATCTAGTTGCTCAACTGTCTTAGGTCTTCTTTGTCGCATATTCCTCTTTATGATACACCAAATGTTTTTTTGGGTTTTTTTATTGGTGAAAGATTTATGTTCTAATTGATGCAGTATGTGGCCTGGCATTGTCATGTTGGAAAATGTAAGGTGTGCCCTGAAAGAGACGCCGTCTGGACGGGATTCTATGTTATTCTAGAACTTGAATATTCCATTCACCACTGATGGTGCCTTTCCAGATGTGTAAGCTGTCCATGCCACACGTACTCATGCAACCCTATACCATCAGAGATGCAGGCTTCTGAATTGAGTGCTGATAACACCTTGGGTTATCCTTCTCCTCTTTAGTCTGGATATGATGTCCCAGTTTTCCAAAGAGAACTTAAAATTTTGTTTAGTCTGACCACAGAACAGTTTTCCACTTTGCCACAGTCCATTTTAAATGAGCCCAGAGAAAACGCCTGCGCTTCTGGATCATGTTTAGATATGGCTTCTTTTTTGACCTATAGATTTGTAGCCAGGAATGGCGAATGGCACGGTGGATTGTGTTCACTGACAATGTTTTCTGGAAGTATTCCTGAGCCCATGTTGGGATTTCCTTTACAGTAGCATTCCTGTGTGTGATGCAGTGACATCTAAGGGCCTGAAGATCACAGGCATCCAGTATGGTTTTTCGGCCTTGACCCTTCGCACAGAAATTGTTCCAGATTCTCTGAATCTTTGGATTATATGCCCTGTAGATTATGATAACTTCAAACTCTTTTCAATTTTTCTCTGATAAACTCCTTTCTGATATTGCTCCACTACTTTTCGCCATAGCATTGGGGGAATTGGTGATCCTCTGCCCACCTTGACTTTTGAGAGGCTCTTTTTATACCCAATCATGCCAATTGACCTAATAAGTTGCAAATTGGTCCTCCAGCTGTTCTTTATATGTACATGGCATTTTTTCAGCCTCTTATTGCTACCCAACCCGATCACACATAAATGCGTATAAATAGTACGAGTGTGCAATGTCGTGGAATGTATACGCCAAAACTCATTTTGGCGTGCATATGATACGCTGTTTTTCGCGTGCATATGATACGCACTTTATGGCGTATATATGACACGCGCTTGGGTAGGTTTAGGGTAGTGGGGCGTATATATGACACGCGCTTGGGTAGGTTTAGGGTGGTGGGGTGGGGGGTTCGTATGTATAATACGCCATAAAATGCGTATCATATGCATGCGAAAAACAGCGTGTCATAGACACGCCAAAATGAGTTTTGGCGTATACATTCCACGACATTGCAAACTCGTACTATTTATACGCATTTATGTGTGAATACCCTGTGCTACCTGTCTCAACTTTTTTGGAATGTGTAGCTCTCATGAAATCTAAAATCTAAACATTTCAGAATGTCTCACTTTCAATATATGATATGTTAACTATAATCTATTGTAAATAAAATATAAGTTAATGTGATTTGTAAATTATTGCATTTCTTTTTTTTTAATTCACAGTTTGTACAGTGTCACAACTTTTTTGGAATCGGGGTTTGTATATCTTTGAAAACTAGTATATCCCACGTCCTTTAAAAGTATGTATCCTGTTTTAGGGTGTTGACATATTTTCACTAGAAAACAAGACAAAGTATAACAAATTGGGTGTGTATGTTTAGTACCAGTATTTCCTCTGTAGATTTCACTTCCTGAAGCTACCTCTTTTTTCCCCCTAGAGACGTGCATCCAAGATGCTTCAGAATCTTTGTCATTTCCGTTATTTTCCCCTACAGCTCAAAGAAAGGACATCTCCCTCTTTGGATATGCTCGTGCGAGCATGCAAAAGTATTTGGCGTGTGAGTGTATAGCCTCATGGACTTCCTTGTTATAGCCCAACAAGTCATCATTAGCTTTGTCTTTCTTGCTCCTCAAATCAACACAGGAAATGAACCATCTGCTGTTTCTTGTGACCACATAACACGCACACACACACCCTTCTACAGCCGGGTTCCCCCTCCATCCTTTCCAAATCTCCAATCTTGTGTTTCCTTGCTCCTGTCAAGGCAGCTTCAATTACATCCCTCCCTCCAGCTTATGTCTTGGGTGGATTACATGCGCTCACTGTGGGCTGGCTGTATGTAGGCTATGTTGGGCTTTCTTCTCTAACACCCTGCCTAAAGACAATGCTGCTCTTGCTCCCCAACAGCAAAATCCCTTCCACTGCAGTCTGGGAATTTCAGCATTTGAGGGTTTAGACAACAAAGTCACAAATAAAAGCGACAGTTTTAAATCTCATCTTCTTCGTGCTTCCATTTCTTTTTTATATTTGTTGTTTATTTTAGCTTGGATAGTCGGTTTTATTTTGTTTGTCAACTGGCTTCACTTGGAAGTGACCTATTTTGATATGGGGGCGGGTTAGTCGGGAATCAGGGTAACATTTGCTGGCGAGGACGGTGTCCTCGAGCACGTTGCCACAATGGCAACTTTACGGTCGGCAGCGTCAAACAATTGTACATCCGAAGTGTCCAAAATGAGAACTGGAAACTGGCCACAATCAAGTCAATGTACACTGTGCAACCTCAGATAAATGGATCAACAATAGTACTTTATCAAGAGACGAAAGTGTTTATAGTCTTTCAGAATAAGTGTGAAATCCCAAGTTTCTGCACCCCAAAAATATTACAATGATAATAATAATAACAAAAAATGAATGCATGACGTTTTTGGTCATGTTCACTTTTGAAAGTCTACCAAGCTGCCAAGAAGCTAATTAGATTTAGCTTAGGGCTGTTTCTGCCAGCTACAATCTATTGTAGCTTTTTTTTTTTTTTGTCTTGTCTTGTTTTTTTGTTTTGTTTTTTTCAAATTGCATGCGTCAAGAAGACTTGGCTGATAATGAATTTTCAGTAGAATTAAGGGTTAGAAACAGCATGGCTACTCAAATCTGTATTTTCACCATAATAATCTGTACTCTTTTTTTATTTTGACCTATTGATGGAGCAAAAACACTTACATATGTCTTAGTAATGGTTTAATAGCTTTTGTCTTTTAGGAGAAAAAATCAATTTTCCTTCAATTTTAATTTGGTAATTTAATACAAATAGTTTTAGTTTTACTTTATGTGACGTAGCTATGCATGTGTGAGTATCACTGATTCTTGAGATAAGGGACAAAATGTTTTAGAAGTTAGTTTTTATTATTTATTAATGCATTCGTATAAATCGGTAGACAAATGTAACATGTTTTTCTGAATATGCACTTTTTATGTACATTTATTCACTTCCTAGCTTCATTTGTGTCAACACTGTGTGATGCATTGAAAAGCTTGATATTTTAATTAGATCCATCCAACAACAGTGTAAAGCCTTCAATATGTAATAATGTTGGTCAGTAAAGGAGCTAAATATTTGTGATAAAATACATTATCTACGTTTTATTTTTCCTGGTTTGGGTTATTGTGAACAATACAGTTCCTAAATTCCTTTACTCTCTACCATCCTTTTAAATATTAAACATATTTGACCAAAGTTTTAAAGTAAATCAGACATAACATGTAGTTCAATTGATGTTTTAATATTTTAACACAATAAATTAACAAAAACCTTTACCTGACATACATTTTCATAAATGAAAGCTTTAACATAAGTTCTGCTGGGAAGACTCAATTACTACGTCACTTAATGCCTTCACTCTAATCCAATGATATTGTCACATAGGTGTTTTGGTGTAGGTTCATGTTTCATGTTTTAAGGTTTCATGTTCACTGTCATGTTTTGTCATGCACTTCCTGGTCTTGTCATGTGGTCTATCGTCATGTGATTCCATGCCCTCATGTGTTCCTGCCTCTTGTTCCTGTGTCTTGTTGTCATTGGTTTATTGGTTAATCGTTGTTCACAGGTGTCCCTCGTTTTGTCACTAGCCCTTGTGTATTTAAGCCCTCATGTTTGCCATAGTCTTGGTCAGTTATTGTTGATGTTGTAACGCACTGTTGGTGAGTGTTTTGTATAGTCAAGTTTATGTCAAGTCTAAGTTAAATCTAAGTTATGTCAAGTAAAGTTTTATGTTCTTTTGCCAAGTCTTAGTTTTACGGTTATGTTTGGATTTATGTTAAGTGTTTAAATAAAGCTGCACTTGGGTTCATCAACCTCGCCTCCAGTGGATCAAACGTTACAGAATAACTGACCTTCATAATGAACCCAGCAGTTGGCCTGCCTGGCTTACGCCAGGGGAATCGTCCCCTGGAGGACTACATTAAGGACTTTTTATATTTTATTGATGGGTTGCCATGGGACGAGATCTATTTGAAGAGGAGTTTTTGTTTTGGTTTGGACCCTGACCTCGCTGAACTCATGCCTTCAGTGGAGAATCCCTGTACCCTTTTCCAGTTTATGGATTTTATTTTATTCCTGAATGGTTCCTCATTTACTGTGGGGACTGTGGAGGATGAGCCCCCTAGTCCCACAGCAGTCCATGCTCCAGCCCAAGTCCATGCTCCAGCCCAAGTCCATGCTCCAGCCCAAGTCCATGCTCCAGCCCAAGTCCATGCTCCAGCCCATGAGCCCGCTCCGGCTCCAGCCCCAGTCCAGGCTCCAGCCCATGAGCCCGCTCCGGCTCCAGCCCCAGTCCAGGCTCCAGCCCATGAGCCCGCTCCGGCTCCAGCCCCAGTCCAGGCTCCAGCCCATGAGCCCGCTCCGGCTCCAGCCCACGTCCTGGCTCCAGCCCTTGAGCCCGCTCCGGCTCCAGCCCACGTCCTGGCTCCAGCCCATGAGCCCGCTCCGGCTCCAGCCCACGTCCTGGCTCCAGCCCATGAGCCCGCTCCGGCTCCAGCCCACGTCCTGGCTCCAGCCCATGAGCCCGCTCCGGCTCCAGCCCCAGTCCAGGCTCCAGCCCATGAGCCCGCTCCGGCTCCAGCCCCAGTCCAGGCTCCAGCCCATGAGCCCGCTCCGGCTCCAGCCCCATTCCAGGCTCCAGCCCATGAGCCCGCTCCGGCTCCAGCCCACTTCCTGGCTCCAGCCCATGTCCAGGCTCCAGCCCACAAGCCCGTAGCTTCCCCCAAGAAAATTTTTTTGGGGGGGCAAGGGGCCCCTTGAACTGCCTGAACCGCCATGGCCCCTTGAACTGCCTGAACCGCCATGGCCCCTTGAACTGTCTCTACCGCCATGGCCGTCCACGCCCAAGGGTCCAAGCCTGTCCACGCCCGGGGGTCCAAGCCTGTCCACGCCCGGGGGTCCAAGCCTGTCCACGCCCGGGGGTCCAAGCCTGTCCACGCCCGGGGGTCCAAGCCTGTCCACGCCCGGGGGTCCAAGCCTGTCCACGCCCCACGGTCCGGGTCCGCCCACGCCCCACGGTCCGGGTCCGCCCACGCCCCACGGTCCGGGTCCGCCCACGCCTCACGGTCCGGGTCCGCCCACGCCTCACGGTCCGGGTCCGCCCATGCTCCCAGGCCCATCCCAGCTACGCCAGGGTCCTGGTCCGGTGCCTTGGCACGGGCCTGGCCCACCATCCCTCCCCCAAGTCCGCCCCCAAGACTTTGTTGATTGCTTTGTTTATGTATGGGCGTCAGGGGCCGCCCATAGAGGGGGGGATCTGTCACATAGGTGTTTTGGTGTAGGTTCATGTTTCATGTTCACTGTCATGTTTTGTCATGCACTTCCTGGTCTTGTCATGTGGTCTATCGTCATGTGATTCCATGCCCTCATGTGTTCCTGCCTCTTGTTCCTGTGTCTTGTTGTCATTGGTTTATTGTTTAATCGTTGTTCACAGGTGTCCCTCGTTTTGTCACTAGCCCTTGTGTATTTAAGCCCTCATGTTTGCCATAGTCTTGGTCAGTTATTGTTGATGTTGTAACACACTGTTGGTGAGTGTTTTGTATAGTCAAGTTTGTCAAGTCTAAGTTAAATCTAAGTTATGTCAAGTAAAGTTTTATGTTCTTTTGCCAAGTCTTAGTTTTACGGTTATGTTTGGATTTATGTTAAGTGTTTAAATAAAGCTGCACTTGGGTTCATCAACCTCGCCTCCAGTGGATCAAGTGTTACAGATATTCTCATGCTCACGGTATAAAGGCTCTGTACTTACACATGTTTGAGTTTGCAGATACTGAAGTGACGATTACCCCCATCCTCCCCACCACCACCAGGATGGCCCTGTCCATACCCTGCCGGGGGGTCGGCTGCGCCCCTGCCCTCGTCTTCAGGCAGGAATTGCAGATCCGAGACCCTCGGATTATGCTCTTCGGACGGGGCCTACGCCAAAATGACTCTGTACACTATCAGCTTGCTGAGCTGTTAATAAATGCACTATTGTTAATATATTTCTCCCCGAGTCTTTCTGGTAGAACTTGTATGTGTGTCAGACTGGCATGACTTAGGCGATGGGAAACTAGCATGTTCATTTTCTGTAAAGTCCATTACATCAGGGCTTGCTATTGCTATCTATTGTGAGTGACAGGTTGTAAAAAAAGATGTGTACAAATGATTTATTTGTAGTAAGAAAGATTAAAAATATATAAAAAATTAAAGATGTAATATGTATAAATGGCATGTAAATCAAGCCAATGGATATATCTAAATTTAAACATGAAACAGCATTATAATAATTCCACATATGCAAGAATGTTGTTTAAATATGTAAATTATTTTAAAAACAAATGTCCTGAGTATCCAGATTTTTGATTAATTTCATTATTCTTTAACATAAATATGGCTTCTGTGTGTATAGGACATGATGGCTAGACTACTGGCTCACAGCATCTTTAAAACTGCAGCTCTTGTGGGGTGTTCCTGGTCTGCAGTGGTCAGTATCAAAAGTGGTCCAAGGAAGGTACAGTGGTGAACCGGTGACAGGGTCATGGGCGGCCAAGGCTCATTGATGCACTTGAGGAGCGAAGGCTGGCCCATGTGGTCCAATTAAACAGACGAGCTACTGTGGCTCAAATTGCTCAAGAATGTTTAATGCTGATGGTGATAGAAAGCTGTCAGACCATGGAGCAATGGAAGAATTTGGGCTGGTCTGATGAATGGCTGGGTGTGTGCGTGTGTGTGTCGCTTACCTGGGGAACACATGGCACCAGGATGCACTATTGACTATATTTTAGATGCACTAAAAACATGTTCTGCTGGGAAACCTTGGGTCCTGTCATTCATGTGGATGTTACTTTGACATGTACCACCTACCTAAGCATTGTTGCAGACCATGTACACCATTTCATGAAAACGGTATTACCTGGTAACTGTGGCCTCTTTCAGCTGGATCAACGCTCTCTGCCACAAAGCAAAAATGGTTCAGGAATGGATTGAGGAGAACAACAATGCGTTTGAGGTGTTGACTTGGCCTGCAAATTCCCCACATCTCAATCCAATCGAGCATCTGTGAGATGTGCTGAACAAACAAGTCTGATCCATGGAGGCCCCACCTCGCAACTTACAGGACTTAAAAGATCTGCCGCTAAAATCTGGGAGCCAGATACCACAGCACATTTTCAGGTGTCTAGTGGAGTCCATGCCTCGACAGGCCAGGAGCGTTTTGGCAGTAAAAGGGGGACCAACACATTACTAGAAAGGTGGTCACAATATTATGCCTGATCGATGTACAGTATATGTGTGTGTATGTGTGTATGTTTACTGGAATTTATCTCTTTCAGCAATCTGACACATACTTTAAATTAGTTGCATTTTTTGTGTTAGTTATAATAAATATTTAAAAAAAATACTTTTTTTAACATATCAGTTGTTGTTGTTGTTTTTTCATTAAATTGTGCTTGTATTATGTGTGTTTTTGTTGTTGTCAGTGGTGTAATTACTTGTGTATCTTAAAATAAATCCTTAATAAGACATCATCCCCCTCCTCCAGGCCTTGAAGACGGGGTCTGTTTGGGTTTGACTTCTCAATCTGACCCTCAGTTATCTGCTACTGATCCGTCTGTCGCATGTCAGTCAATAGCCTACAGCCTGATTTTCCATTAGATGAGACCCCTGACATTTAGAAGTGGGTAAGCAAGCAGGAGGACACGACTGAAAACAACAAGAGGTGGGGGTAGATATAACTAGATCTTACCATAAAATCGTATCTTTGTTGTAGCTGTAGCACAACGGTTAGCGCATATGCTTCTAATGTGTGTGTCATAAAGTACTGAGTGCAGATCACATTCCTTCTCTGTCCCTAATCGTTTCTGGTCACTGTCTTTTGTCTCTGGTGGATAAAAGGAAAAACAATTGCATCCACGCTAGTGTTAGACTTTATAGTGACAGGAGTTTCAACCAGCACTTTTTACCCCAAAAAGGAATGACATATACATTTGTGATCCATTACAGCATGAGCGGATTTACCATTTAGCAACCTCTCCACAGTCACTGGGCAGAGTAAATGGAACAGAGATGCAACACATTAAAACTGTGACACTTTTGACCAAATCTCCCATAATGCCTAAATAGTAAAGCTCATCTCCTAATCTATTTGATAAAGAACTGCTGGTTCTTCATGGGTTAGGGATTTATCCCTTATATCCTGTTGGATCAAAGTGCCATGAAACTCTTAAAATCCAAGTAATACTGCTTGCATTTATGCATTTTTTAATCGCAACAGTAAAGGAAACACTATTTGAAGAAGTAGAACCATGTGCAATCCTTGTTTGGCACTTTTGAGATGTTCACATATTGCTTTTACGATGCAAAAAAAATAAAATAAAAAATTATATATATATATATATATATATATATATATATATATATATATATATATATATATAGTTTTTTAAAAATGGCTACAGACTCGACAGCACGAATATATATATATATATATATATATATATATATATATATATATATATATAATATATACATTTTACGCTGCAAAAACAAAACAAAACAAATATATATATATATATATATATATATATATATATATATATATATATATATATATATATATATATATATATATATATATATATATGGGGGTGGGGGTGAGGGGGTGGTACAATATATTCAATTTGCTGCCAAAAAAAGCTTTTTCTGTTTAGTTTCATCTGACCATAGAACCTGTCTCGTTTGAAGTTCTAGTAGTGTCAGTTACTTTTCAAACATTCGATGGACAGATGGAAAAAAAGAGCTTTTTGGCAGCAAACACAATATGGGTTTGGTGCCACAGGGATAAAAAAAATAAAATAAAACAAAGTACCCCATGCATAAAATGACATACTCTGCTGTAAACTATACTCTTTAATGCTGTGGGCCTAATTTTCTGCCAGAGGTCCTGGACGTCTTATTCAGACACATGGCATCATGGATTCCCTTTCGGGGAACTCGAGCTGCGTCGAAACGCTGTGAGAACGCCTCTGCGTTAATGGGTCGTGAAGCGCGTGTAGAACCAATCCATCGGGAGATCGATCGTCGCCGACGTGATGACGTCATCGACCGGAGACTATAAAAGGTCCGCGAACACAAACAGGAACTAGCTTCTGTGCCTTCAGTAAGCGATCTGTGTGAACCTGTCTGTCTATTTGGTGTTTTTGTCTGTCCATTAGAGAGAATTTTCCACCTTTGTTAAATATATCTGATATATATTTTATAACATAAAGAGAAAAAGGAGATTATGGCGAGTGAACAGCATTTCACAGTGTGTTCATCCCTGCCCTCAAAATATATATATTGCGTGTGGGAAACACACTCATTGTGTATGGCTGTTTGGGAGCGCAGCACGCTCAGGCAGCCCTTGAGGCGGCCGCTTGCGAGCATTTTTTGAGCGGCTTCCGTTAAGAATGCTGCGCTCCCGCCGGGCACTCTTCGAGGAGGGTGCTTCGGCTCGTGTTCCCCGCGGCTCGGTCCCTCTGCTGCCGAGGCAGAGCGGTGGCTTCAGTCGTGGGGTTCACACATGGACTTTACAGAGGGGTTTGAGACGGGCCCAGCCTTATCTCAGCCCTCACCTGTATCGTCCAGTGTCTCGTCTCGGGGTTTGGAAGCCCGCTCTGCGGTCTCTTCCTCCCCGGGCGGGGCACCGGTGCTCCAACTATCCAGCTCTGAGGAGGTGGACGTTGAGAGCATCGCGACTGAAGACTCGCCACTTCAGTCACCCGCTAGTGAGTTGAGGTTCTCACGAGAGCTGTGGCCAGGTTAAATATAAAAATAAAAAACGACTGGCTGGCGAAAATATCTGAATCCCATCGAAATCAGAGAAAACGAAATTAGATGAGCGATTCCTGCCCTCTCGTGCAAAGCATCAACGTCCTGCCGTTCTTCCCTGACCTGCACACCGAGGTGTCTAGGTCATGGAGGACACCGGTATCATATAGAGTGTTCAGCCCACATACATCTGCATATAGTAATATATTTGGGCTGAGACACTATGGTTATGGGGCGATGCCGAAGATCGAAGAGACGCTTGCGAGCTATCTCTCGCCTTCAGCTGCATCGTCCCTGGCATTTCCCCTCCGAAGGAAATCGGTGCTTACCTCAGCACACGGTACCCGTCTTCCTTCGGTGCCCACAGGGGGCCGCGCTGCTAACCCCGCCGCAATGTCAGGGCGCAGAGGGTCTCCGCGGGCCACCTGAGGGTGGTCCGCCCCCTCCTCGGAGGGCATGCGAGCAGTCAGGTCAGGTGTTCCCTGCCGGTTCGCCGTTTCAGGGCACTGCACTCGCTGCTCAAATTACACCAGAGGCCAGCCTCGAGAGGCTGGTTCCCTTAGTTTCCCCTCCGTGGGAAGACGGTGCTTACCTCAGCATACGGTACCCGTCTTCCTTCGGTACCCTCAAGGGGCCGCGCTGCCAACCCCGCCGCAATGTCGGGGCGCAGAGGGTCTCCGCGGGCCACCTGAGGGTGGTCCGCCCCCTCCTCGGAGGGCAGGGGAAACAAAAGGACGCTGAGGGTAGTCCCCTCCGAAGGGAAACGGTGTTTACCTCTGCCTACGGTACCCGTTGTCCTGCAGCGCCCTCTGGGGGCCGCGCTGCCAACCCCGCCGCAATGCCGGGGCGCAGACGGTCCCCGCGGGCCACTCGAGGGTGGTCCGCTCCCCCTTCGGGGGGCTCCCGAGCAGTCAAGTCAGTCGTTCCCTGCCGGTCCGCCGCTTCAGGGCACTGTGCTTGCTGTTCAAAGTACACCAGAGGCCAGCCTCGAGAGCCTGGTTCCCTTAGTAGATTTTCTAGACTAATGGAAACATCTATCAAATATATCTCGTTGGGTCCTGCAGATAATCGAAAGGGGGTATGCCATTCAATTTAAAAGGCGGCCACCTCCTTTCAGCGGTGTCCTACCTACAGAGGTGGGCCCGGAGCAGGCTCTGGTGAGGGCACAGGAAGTAGAGACACTCCTGCGAAAGGGGGCTATAGAAAGGGTTCCTCCTCCCGGCAGGGAGTCTGGGTTTTATAGCCGTTACTTCATCGTGCCAAAGAAGGATGGGGGCTTACCATCCTTCAGCGATATTAGATCTGCATCTCTTAAATCGCTCAGTGGCCAAGCTCAAGTTCAAGATGCTCACACTCAGACAGATTGTGTCGCAGATCAAATCGGAGGATTGGTTTGTCACCATAGACCTCAAAGATGCGTATTTTGCCTCCATCCTTCCACATCACAGGAAGTTCCGGAGGTTTGCCTTCGGGGGAGAGGCATACCAATATCGTGTACTTCCTTTCGGTCTAGCTCTGTCACCCCGCACATTCACCAAGTGTGTGGACGCAGCTGGCGCCGTTGGGTCTGCAGGGCATCCGCATATTGAATTATATCGACGACTGGCTGATTCTAGCGAATACAGAACAGATGGCGGTTCAGCATCGAGATGCTGTTCTCGCACACATGTCGAAATTGGGGTTGAGGCTGAACGCCAAGAAGAGTGTGCTTTCTCCGGCTCAGAGAACCACTTTTTTAGGCGTGGACTGGGATTCGGTAGTTATGCGGGCGCAATTATCGCCGACACGCATAGCATCGATCCTGGCAGCAGTCAAAGAGCAGAAGCTAGACCGGGCCATCACTGTGAAGCAGTTCCAGAAACTGTTAGGTCTCATGACAGCAGCGTCCAACGTAATACCTCTTGGCCTACTGTACATGAGGCCACTGTAGTGGTGGCTCAAAACAAAAGGGTTCTCCCCGAGGGGAAATCCGCTCCGCACGATCAAAGTCACGCGGCGATGCCTACGTGCTCTGGTCATGTGGAAAAACCCGGGGTTTTTATCTCAGGGTCCCGTGTTGGGGGCTCATGTTCGTCGCGTAACGCTAACGACAGATGCCTCTCTCACAGGCTGGTGGGCGACCATGAGTGGTCACTCATCCCAGGGTCTATGGCAGGAACATCAGCGGCACTGGCACATAAATCGGCTAGAGATGCTCGCAGTGTTTCTTGCATTGAAACAGTTTCTGCCCGACCTCAGGGGCCACCATGTGTTAGTCAGGACAGACAACACATCGGTGGTCGCCTATATAAATCATCAGGGGGGTCTGAGGTCCCGTCCGTTGGACAAATTGGCACGTCGGATCCTCCTGTGGGCCCAAGGGAAATTGCTGTCAGTCAGAGCAGTATATATCCCGGGGGTCCTGAATCAGGAAGCAGACAGCCTGTCGAGGCAGGGGCCGAGGCCCGGGGAATGGAGACTCCACCCAGAGGTGGTGGAGCTCCTATGGAAGGTATATGGGAAGGCAGAGATAGATCTATTTGCTTCGGAGGAGAATTCTAACTGCCCGCAATGGTTTTCTCTGTCCCATCCAGCCCCGCTGGGGTTGGATGCCATGGTACAGGAGTGGCCGAGGCTACCCCTGTACGCCTTCCTCCCGATTGTCTTGCTTCCAGGAGTTCTGGAGAGGGTACGCCGGGACGGGGCCCAAGTACTTCTAGTGGCTCCGTACTGGCCGACCAGAATCTGGTTTTCGGACCTGATATCTCTTTTGGAAGGCTCTCCGATGGAGATTCCAACCAGGAGGGATCTACTCTCTCAGGCGGGCGGGAGATTCCTGCACCCACGCCCAGAGATGTGGAAACTATGGGCTTGGCCTCTGAGGGGGCCATGCTCATAGAGGAGGGTCTCTCGGCCGAGGTCGTTGAGACCATACTTCACTCCAGAGCTCCGTCCACGAGGAAGCTGTACGCTTTGAAATGGAAACTTTTCTCAGCATGGTGCAGAGAACGCCAGTGGGACCCAGTTAACTGCCCGGTTGGTACAGTGCTGGAGTTCCTGAAGGCAAGGTTCTCGGCAGGGTTGACCCCCTCCACAATAAAGGTGTACGTGGCGGCCTGGGGTGCCTTCCATGTCCCTTTGGGTGGAGTGTCTTTGGGAAGACACCCTCTTATTACACGTTTCCTCCGTGGTACCTTAAGGTTGAGGCCGGCTATGCACTCGAGGGTCCCAGCATGGGACTTGGCCATTGTCTTGCGGGGCTTGTCTGAGCCTCCGTTTGAACCCTTAGAGGAGGTTTCGGATAAGTTCCTCACCCTCAAAACTATCTTTCTTTTGGCCATATCATCTCGCAAAGAATAGGAGATATTCAGTCCCTGTCGGTTGGGCCCTCATGCCTAGAGTTTGCGCCTGGGATGGTAAAGGCTTTTCTGCATCCCAGACCGGGTTATGTCCCCAAGGTTCCTACGAGCCCACGGGGCCCCATAACTATCCAAGCCTTCTGTCCTCCTCCTTTCACGACGTCAGACCAGGAAAGACTAAATCTGCTGTGCCCTGTTAGGGCGTTAGACACGTATGTCCACAGAGCTGTCTTGTGGAGAAAGACCGATCAATTGTTTGTCTGTTTCGGAGCCCCTAAGGGGAGGCTCCAGTGTCTAAGCAGAGAATGAGCAAGTGGGTGGTCGAGGCCATTTCACTTGCTTATGAGGCGGCCGGGCAGCCATCTCCACTGGCTGTCCGGGCGCACTCTACCAGGGGTATGGCTGCTTCTAAAGCACTTTTGTCGGGGGCTTCCCTCCAAGATATCTGTAATGTGGCAGGCTGGTCTTCGCCGCCAACTTTCGTCAGATTCTACGAGTTAGATTTGGCATCTACTGTTGGGGCGCAGGTACTCTCGTAATCGTGTGCGCTTCGGCTTCACACATACGAGGCACTTGGTCCCATGGCGATGTGGGTATAAGCGTTCTCACAGCGTTTCGACGCAGCTCGAGTTCCCCGAAAGGGAACGTCTCGGTTACGTATGTAACCCTAGTTCCCTGAGGGAACGAGACGCTGCGTCGCCCTGCCATACTCCCGGCGTGCCCGTGATCACTTACTTCAGGCTTTATCAGAAGCTAGTTCCTGTTTGTGTTCGCGGACCTTTTATAGTCTCCGGTCGATGACGTCATCACGTGTCGGCGACGATCGATCTCCCGATGGATTGGTTCTACACGCGCTTCAAGACGCATTAACGCAGAGGCGTTCTCACAGCGTTTCGACGCAGCGTCTCGTTCCCTCAGGGAACTAGGGTTACATACGTAACCAAGACCTTCGATCACACATAGAATATGAGCTAGAAATCTTCCAATAGGACAGCGATACAAAAACAAACATTAAAATCAAATCAAAATTGTGTCACTGAGCACAAAACCAAGCATCTGCAATGGCCATCCCAGTCCCCTGACCTGAACCCTATAGACAATGAGTGGGGTGAAATAAAAAGAAGAAGAGCCAACATGGAGCTGCAAAGATTCTGTATGCAGGAATGGTCTCTGATTTCTTGTCAGGTGTTCCCGAAATTCATCATGCATTATAGAACAATATATATATATATATATATATATATATATATATATATATATATATATATATATATATATATATATATATATATATATATATATATGTTTTTTCTATAATCATGAGTAATCTTGAATAAAAACATTTTTTTATATGTATATTGTAATAATTTTAAATTAACTCTCTAAATTAATGAGGAAACAAAGGCCGTATATTTTAAATATGTGTTGTAATGTCATCATTTTATGAATGAAGGCCAGTATCACTGACACTGGTACTGGTGTCTCTATGAAATAGATTATTTTTGAATCATTAATGACATACATTCATCATTTCAGTATATTTGAAAGTTATATCAATTTCAACATTTATTATATATCCCATATCCCCCCCTGAGATGAGAGATTTATGTATTTTATTTCTGGAAAAAATCCTCCGATGATGAAAATATCGTCATTTTGTGTCATCTGAGTATTTTTGGGCAAGAATACAGTCAGTAGAGGGAGCTATTTCCACATGTTTTCAACCCGTCCATGGGGGATGGGATCGCACTCACAGCGCTCAGCTCGGGCAGCCGCGGGCATTCATGTAAACGAAGTGGAGGCCGGCGGAGCAAAGTGAGTGTTTCAACTTTTCAAATGTATTCCTATGAAAGTTAAGCTTCCAAAGGCATGAACTGAAAACGCGCCAGGCTGAACACGCGCTGTGAATGTATGTCACGGCCGCGCTTACCTCAGCTATAGTGTTAAATATAATCTGACTCCTGTTGCGTTTCCCCGTGACTCTCGTTCCGCTCACACACACTTTATTGAACAGACGTGTTCGGTTTTTAATTGTAGTGTCTGTTGTCTAACTGAACTGGTTTTGTGAAAATGAACATGGTGGGCAAGTGATCCAGTAATCCTGTAGCGGTGGCTTTGGGAGTGGCCCCGTAGGGCAGCGAAGCAAGTGCATTCTGGGAATTGTTGACAAAATAAAATTCTCAGAGACAAAAGTACATTTTCTGTCTTTTCTCAGTCTAGAAAGACACCAAATTCAAAAATAATTTTACATTACTACATTAATGACCCAGTTTAAATACAAAGCTTAAAGCACTTAAGTAACACTTTTAATGGGTGAAGAGCATTTGCATGGATACAAGCGTGATCACTGGATGATAGAAAAGCGAATGCTTTGCTAATTACGCTAAATATCTGTAATGTGTTAAGCTAAAAAAAAAATATTAACGCGTTCATTTTGATATATATTTCAGCAGCCATTTCTTTAATATTTTTTGTGTGCTCAAGAAACATTTCTTAATAATATCAATGTTATATATATATATATATATATATATATATATATATATATATATATATATATATATATATATATATATATATATATATATATATATATATATATATATATATATATATTGTTATGGATATTTGGATTAACAGAATGTTTGTATGAACAGCTTTTATAAAAAGAAAAAAAAAGAAAAAAAAAAGAAAAAGAAAATCCATCATTTAACTTCGTAAAAGTCCGTTTTAATTAATGAAAAAAAAAAAAAAGGATTGCTAGACCAGTAAACCGCGCACAAATATCCGGTAAACCTTCATGTGAAATCTGTCTCTTCCAAATGCCTTCATCCTCATCTTCCTCACATTTTAGGCTCCTGTGGAGCATCTTGTCATAGTTAAAACGTTTACCACCTACTTCCCGTCGAGGGACCCCTACTGTTACTAAAGCCCCTTTTCTATAGCCTGCCTTGAGATGTTTCTGCGACACAGGGGGAGCCTCTTCCTATCTGTCAGGGACCCCACTACACTGCCTTCTCGTCCATATGGCTGCACAAGGGAGCTTTGGATCTTCTCTTCCTCCCTCTCAGAAGATGCAAGGGCCACACTGAGCCAACATGCCATCCTTCACAAATCACAGGCCTTGTAAACCATTCTGAGAAATAATGATGAGAGCGAGAGGGGGGTTGGGGGGTATGTAGGATAGAAAAGATGGGAACAGTCACGGGTTGGCAGGGGAAAAAAAAAGAGTAACTCACACCCGCTTGTTCCCGGTTTCCTCTCCCACTGAAGTGAACGCGCCGAGCGTTGCTGTATAATTCTATTTTAATGCATTATATTGGATCCAGACAGGACAGATTGACTAAGCCTCACCCAGGGAATAAAGCTCGTCTCTCTATTTTCTTTCCGCCAGCCCCCTTCCTCCATCTTTTTTCCTCTCTCTGTGGGGATTTTCAAAAAAATATACTCTCCGTTCTACTGTATCTCTCTCGCTGGCTGAGCCGCGGCGCATCTTAATTAGCGGTTTTATGGCTTTCCTAAGTTTCAGTTCTTATTGCTTTGTGCTTATTTTATTTAAAAGCCATAATGGAAGCCAATTTTCCCAGTTTGGCTTTGAGAGAGGGGGAAAAAAAGCCATTTATAAGAACATCATCAACAACATAATGTTATGAAGGTAGTCATGGAGGCCCCTGCGCTGGCAAAAGGGAAAATTGCATTGTCTCTTTCGTGGCGTACTAATCAATGCTGAGCATGTGGGACGCTGATGGTTTTGTTTGTCTGTTATGTTGCCAGGTTCACCTCTCTACGCCGGATGGAGCAGATTACAGCTGCTGTATATTACAATAGGTCAGACGTACAAAATGTGCATCTTTTATTTTTAATGCCTTATGAATATTTAACTGTGGGGGTCAAGTCACAGGAAAAAAAGTGAGTGTAGAAATCAATAAATTGGATTTTTAAATGGATTCCAGTGTAAGACATAGCGTCTCTAAGAGAGACAGAGACTGGAAAATAAATCAGGAGAGAGAAAGAACTGGAAAATTACCTGATGGTTAATCGCTTGAGATGCGTGCCAGGTAAAATTAACAGCAAATTTGTGATGCTTGCCTGCGCGATGGTGTATTTTTGCTCAAGTTTTTGATTTATCTGGGCATTTCATGTGGATTTGAGCCAGTAGTTGACTATATAACATGTTTGTTGTTCGTGAATGTGTTTGTGCGGGGTGGTGAGACAGCCCCACACACACACACACGCGCGCGCACACAAACGCACGCTGTCATGCCCATAAATTAAATTCTGCAGATGGAAAACATGAAACACAAATAAATGTGGTGTTATGAGAGGATGTGTGCCAGCATGCTTTTAGCTCGTGGCGGCTTTTCCTTTTCCCTCTTCACTATCTCATACTTTAAAAGTGAGAATCGGGCGAACCTATCGGTGCTAGGCTTTGGCTAAGCAAACAGTGATTCCTCACGGTACCCTGTCCTGCGCGGTGAGGTGTTAGCTAGCAAGCGATAGTGCCATTCTGAATGCGGCTTTGAAAGGAACGGAGCCCAAGGCGAGCTAAACATACTCCATCATCCCTAAGCTCCAGGTTCCGGCTCGCCACAGATATGGGGGAAGAAAGCAATGGGAAGGGAAAGCGAAAAGTAGGAGAGGTCGTAAAGGTCAGAAAAAGAGAAATAAACAAGGACGAGGGTTAGAAAATTGGAACGGAGGGGCAAAGATAGATGGCTTGCGAGTGAGGATGTAACCTAACCTGACTGCTAGACCTTTGTTTACAGGAAAAATGCAGTCCGAGGATGATATGGCGCTCGGATTGAAGCCAGACGCAGAGCGAGAGACCCACATGGCTGGCAGCTGTTGATGAGTGCGGCTTACGGGCGTTTCCAATTCATCTGTATAGCAAAGGGTTCAGATGTTCGGTTCACCACAGGCAGGTAGAGCGACGGAGCGCACTTATCTGACACCCTCCTCCCTCTCTCTTCACCTACCCCTTTTTTTTTTATTGGTGATCTAACCTGCAATGAGGAGATAAAGGCAGGCTGGCTTTTTCCATAAATGCACTTATCAGAGCCCAACAAGCTCTCCAACACTTGTCTGACTGACAGCCCCGCTATTCCAGATTCCGCAGGCATCCGATTCCTCCGCTTTGCGTGGACACGCACAAACGCACACACCGTTACCTCTCGCGTTTGTCTTGACAGGGTTTCGACGCTTGCTTGCATGGACGCGGGGGTAGATGAGAACTAGTACAAATGCTTAACTAATCACTGTCAGATTAATGAAGAAATGTCTTCATTCAAGCGTATCATTGCTTATACTGAGTACTAGTACCTGTAACAGATGTCAGTGAAAGAAGGTGCCGAAGTTTCAGAACCTATTTTTTTAAATTCATGAATAAAGTAATTTGTGAATTATCATATTACATTAATATATTTTTATTTAGTGTACTTTTTGTTGGATCTGTTCCTTTGTTCAGGTTCCCCAAAGTAACGATGTTACCTTCAAATTTTGAGTTTATCGGAAAAAAAGAGTTGTTACAACAAAGGTAATTGGTTTAACAAATATAGAAACTCGAAATATTATTGTATATGAACCACATCATAAATCATGAAAATAGCACAATTTGGCATGTTTCACTGCGTCATCACAAATAAAACACACAATTACCCAATATGCTTAACATTTTTTTTATTAATATTTGAATAAAGGTTGTCGATTCTCAAAAATGTTTATTGTACAATGCACTCAAAATTTTAAGGCAACCAGGTAACTTATTTTTTAAATATTTATTTTACAGTGTATATTACTTTTTATTTTATTTTACAGTGTTATTAGTTAGTTGTGTTTAGTCAATTACCTTGTTTGTGTTCTCTACTTAATGCAAATTTTAGCTCAGATTTTGACTCAGGTTTTGCAAAATCGTCGGCAAATGCCCGAGATTACAGGCAAATCGGTGCTCGTGTGAGTTATCAAAGACACAATCTGAGAGAATTACAGACGGGTCGCAGACGGCCGTTAAATATTTGGCATGCTAAATATCTGGACCTGTTGGCGATTCAAAAACTTTTGTGAAATGTGTTCCGACTGAAAATTACATTGACCGATGACCGACTGCCAGTGAGAGAGCAAGATTCAGGGCAGCGGGAAGTTCAGGCAGGAGTTATAGACCAGAATATCAGTATTTTAATAGATATATGTACAATTCTATCAAACAGAACCAAAGCACTAACATTTGCTTGAGTGGCCGCTACTGCAGCACATTGCAAAATTATTTATTTACCTCAAACTCTCTTTGCAGAACACAATCCTCGCTCCCAGTGTCTCTCCAAACATTTCCTCTGCACTTCTCTTCAATGAACACTTCAATCTTTTTCTTTTTCTCCTTTTCACTGCAAATCAGCGCACATACAATTTGGATTGCAAACTTTCTGCAGTTTATCATTTTTATAACAATTCCAGTCTCGAGCGAGAACTCTGGTCTGACGCACACGTGATCTCGCGTTGTTAAACTTGTCACATCTCACGTGTGTTTGGTTGCGAAAAGTTTACGCACCAGAGAGAGTTGTTGGTGAATCTTCCTATTGCCATGCAGTGTGACACCTCCTGTCGCCGATCCATCATGCAGTGTGAACACAGCAGTGACTGAATGCTACCCCAGATAGTCACGCAGTGTGAAAAGGCAAGTTTGAAAATCGTGCAGTCTGAACTCGGCACTAGTTACACCCTTACCTTCAGTCATTGTCCAGTCACTGTTGTGTTAGTGTGTGCTTCTTTGCCTGTCTGCCTGTTCATGAGTATCATAATGAAATAAATGTTTTGTTTGGATTTGATATTCTGATTCTTCAGTTTGTTCATCAAGACAACCACACCGTTATTTTATTTTATTCTATTCTGAGGTGAGACAGGCCAGAATCTCTATTCAGCTGGATACAAATGTTTGGAGTATTTTCAAGGTACGCTTCCTGCTAGATTCTTTTAATGTTCCATACGTCTGACAGACTATTTGGTCCAACAAAAAAACGTGGGATTTGTGCTTTTTAAAAAGTCATGGAACATCAAAGTATACCATATACGTGGCAGGTCACGTCACCCAACCGTACAAACATTCATTATGGGTATACGGACAAATAAGAGCCCTTTACTTTCAGGAGCGGAATAAAATGCAGTGAGAAGTCAGGCAGCCAATAAGGAAATCAAACAGAGAAAATGAAAACCTGAAGAGCGACGCTTTCACCTGCCCAACTTATCAGCATGAATTTTTCATCAGTCTAGCGCTGCTATATTACCTCCGAGTCTTTAGCTATCTACTCAATAAGAGTCCACATATTTCATATGCATCTCGGCGTTGAGAAGATGCTTTTATAAACACAGCCCTCTCAAGTGCAGGCAAGGAGCCTTATTCAATCTGACCACTACATCCAGCTTATTGTGCTTACTCGCAACCCACTCTTAGCAGAAAGGTTAGATACGGTGCAAAAGTGCATTATATTAGGTTCAGGATTTTGTGGCTACACGCTGAACTTGTTATCGAGTCTCTAACCGATGGTGTCTAGGTCCAGGTTCTGAACCGACCCCTAAAGTCTTATGAATTATGCTTATCTATAGTTTTGTTCTGGGTCAGTGTTGTCTTTTATAATATGCTGCAGTGCTGCTAGATTAACTCATTTTGAAGGCATCACTGAGTTAAATAGGAAACCAATAGTAGAACTAATTCATAAAAGGTCTAGATTTACATCTCTAATGTGCAATGCTGTAAAATTTCAATGTCCCTAACTGAAAATTCTGTGTTTTTCCACTACAGGGATTTTCGCTAAGGATATACGCCAGCGCTCCGACCAGCCTGGGGCCACGCAGGCCAAAACTCCATCAACAAGACATTTCTGTGGTCTTGAGAGTTTTCCAAACGTAAACCACGATATTGAGCTTCCCACCCTGATAACGAGTCCATTATAGTCTCGCTGTAATTTACATCCGTGCGAATGCTCGAGCGTGCTGAATTAAATTAGTCCAAGGAATTTAAATAACAAGAAACCGTTGCTCTAAAACGAATTCCAAGAACATAATTTTCTGCTCTTCCGCACCGTTAGGATTCTGAATGCAGAAGGATGGAGGAGGATGTATTTATGAGCACGAGGTGAAGGTGAGTGGAGGTTTTAGTGGACACTCTGAGGTGTTGAGTTTAGCGGGTCTCATGTTTATTTTAGTCTCACATAGCCTTGTGTGCGTCACGGCCAGAATCCGAAAGCCAGTCGTTCTTTATTCCGACCGCAAGCCACGAGCATTAGCATGTGCATCTCACCATTTCATTCATTAAATATAAGCTGGAGGTAGCATTGCTGAAGTGTTCTCCAAGATGTGAATCTCTCAATCATCATTTAAGGTTAAAAATGTATCAAAAATTGCTTTCCAGAGGGAAATGTGTGCTTTTGCGTCACATACCCCCCCCCCCCCCCCCCCCCACCCCCCCCCCCCCCCACACACACTCGGTATTGTTAATGGCGTTATCCTAATGGGTTTTTGGAGCTCACAAATCTGTTACATTCATTATTCTTCTAGTGCCCAGCCCTTATGTTACCAGACTCCCACCAGCTGTCGGGCCTTGACGGTGCTGGGCTGATGTTCAGACAGACGGAAGGGAAAAAAAACGGAAAAACTCACCCCTTCCAACCTACTGTTTATTTAGAGGGAGATAGAAATCACCGCAGAATGATACACAGATATTCCCCAGACTGAGCAGGTGTTCATCACACGTGGCTTCTGAGTTTTTAATATATGTATTTCTACTTTGCAGAGGTGAGTTTCCATGCAGATGGTTCCAACCTTGGGAACGAACTAGATTTCACTGGTTTCGGCCACCTCCAATTAAGACCCCCAGAGACCAGGCGAGTGTGCTCAAAAAACGTAATGTAGGCCTTGTGTTTAAAATAAATAAATAAAATAGAATAGACAAGTAGGACTGTATCCCCAGGTGTGGTTTGGTCTCTTGATCCTGTGCATTCGGTGTTAGCTGGGATTTTTCAAACACCACTGATGGTCTCTTTTTCGCAGCTGCTATGGCGTTTAAGTAAAGTGAAAACAAGCGGCCCGCGGCTCTTGGGAATGAGTGTTAATCTGTTATTTTGCTACACCTGTTTTGGGTGGTAGATGAACATATGGGCTATTCGAGAAAAAAAAATCTTTGGATGGAGAAATTTTATTCAGGATATTTGTAGGATGCCTTTATTTATTTATTTATTTATTTATTTATTTATTTATTTATTTATTCATTTATTTATTTATTTATTTATTTATTTATTTATACAGTGAGGGTGAGTGAGTCCAACAGACAGTTTTTCCTGTATCACAGGCTATTTACTGGCAACAAGACTAACAGTAGAAGCAGCATTTTTTAATCAAGACCATCAGGTTTTAGAGGCTTTCTGTTGACAGAGATATGCATTGAGACATGTCAGCTGAGCTTTACAGAATCTGTTAATTCACTTTCACTTTAAGAGTGTCATTAAACCGCTGGTGGTTTCAAGGCACCGCTCCTGCAATAAAACTCAAAATGGCTTCATGTGGTGTAAAGGTGGCCTTGTGGTCAAAAATACAAGCTTATAACAAGACTGCAGGCTTATCCAAATCACAGTCACCACCAAAAGAGTTCTTTACGGTATATTCAAAATTAGAATGCATTTGAACGCTGTTTTCTAAACTCGGGTGCACACCCGCGAACCTTACCAGAGTCTGAATAAAAAGGGTGGCTTTCGAGCCTGAATGGCAGCCGAACTCAGCCCCAACCACAACATTTGAGCTCGGGCAGTTCGGTCTGGACTTGATCAATAGAGCAGTAATTATGCCTGAACAGAAACAGGTTGGACCAATGAAATCATCAGGGCCGGCTTTAGACGATGATGGACAGATGATCAACAGTAACGTAATCATGCACGTCATCAAAGACGCTGGGATTAAATTTGTTCGAATCCTAAACAGAGAGCTTGTTGGTATATGCGTTCACCTTCACTATTTCTCTCTGAAATGATGATCATGTTGATAAGTACTCTGTGTATCCTTAAATACTTTTTTTTTTTTTTTTTTTTTTTTTTACAATACCGGAAAGATTGTTTATTCCAGCATGTGCAGAAAAGGTTGCCAAGTTTTTAGAACAAAACCCGCCAACTACAGCTCAAAACAAGCCTAAATGCCCAATAGCTTTTCGGGGGAGTTCTCCGGGGGAAAAAATGGCATTTGGGAGGTAAAATGTGTTATTTTGGCATGGTTGCCTGCTAAAATTCGTATTCCTGGGTCTATATATCACATAATTGAGGTCGCTTTAACCCGCGGACATGGAAAACAATTTGCGGAAGAAAAACAAAACACGTAGATTCATATTCTGACTAGAATTGAGTATGACCACATCAGGCTAGTGGCTTTCAGCAGTGTTGGGAAAAGTTACCTTTAAAAGTAATGCATTTACAATATTGTGTAAGTTAATTACATAAGTACTTTTTATGGAAGGTAATGCATTACTTTTTCTCACCTGGGCTAGTCTTGCTTGTTTGTTTTTTTGTTTGCCTCAGGCTGAAAAAAAAAGAAACCTTTCTGCTTTCTGTCATAATTAAAGAATAAAATTGAAGAACAGGATGCAAGAGAAGAAAAGCTCAACATTTTTATTACAGATATTTATAGTTCAAAATAATAGCAGTACAATGTGACTAACCAGAATAATCAAGGTTTTTCGTATATTTTTTTATTGCTACGTGGCGAACAAGTTACCAGTAGGTTCAGTAGATTCTCAGAAAACAAAAGAGACCCAGCATTCATGATATGCACGCTCTTAAGGCTGTGCAATTGGGCAATTAGTTGAATTAGTTGAAAGGGGCGTGTTCAAAAAAATAGCAGTGTGGCCTTCAATCACTGAGGTCATCAATTTTGTGAAGAAACAGGTGTGAATCAGGTGGCCCCTATTTAAGGATGAAGCCAACACTTGTTGAACATGCATTTGAAAGCTGAGGAAAATGGGTCGTTCAAGACATTGTTCAGAAGAACAGCGTACTTTGATTAAAAAGTTGATTAGAGAGGGGAAAACCTATAAAGAGGTGCAAAAAATGATAGGCTGTTCAGCTAAAATGATCTCCAATGCCTTAAAATGGAGAGCAAAACCAGAGAGACGTGGAAGAAAACGGAAGACAACCATCAAAATGGATAGAAGAATAACCAGAATGGCAAAGGCTCAGCCAATGATCACCTCCAGGATGATCAAAGACAGTCTGGAGTTACCTGTAAGTACTGTGACAGTTAGAAGACGTCTGTGTGAAGCTAATCTATTTTCAAGAATCCCCCGCAAAGTCCCTCTGTTAAAAAAGGCATGTGCAGAAGAGGTTACAATTTGCCAAAGAACACATCGACTGGCCTAAAGAGAAATGGAGGAACATTTTGTGGACTGATGAGAGTAAAATTGTTATTTTTGGGTCCAAGGGCCACAGGCAGTTTGTGAGACGACCCCCAAACTCTGAATTCAAGACACAGTACACAGTGAAGACAGTGAAGCATGGAGGTGCAAGCATCATGATATGGGCATGTTTCTCCTACTATGGTGTTGGGCCTATTTATCGCATACCAGGGACCATGGATCAGTTTGCATATGTTAAAATACTTGAAGAGGTCATGTTGCCCTATGCTGAAGAGGACATGCCCTTGAAACGGTTGTTTCAACAAGACAATGACCCAAAACACACTAGTAAACGGGCAAAGTCTTGGTTCCAAACCAACAAAATTAATGTTATGGAGTGGCCAGCCCAATCTCCAGACCTTAATCCAATTGAGAACTTGTGGGGTGATATCAAAAATGCTGTTTCTGAAGCAAAACCAAGAAATGTGAATGAATTGTGGAATGTTGTTAAAGAATCATGGAGTGGAATAACAGCTGAGAGGTGCCACAAGTTGGTTGACTCCATGCCACACAGATGTCAAGCAGTTTTAAAAAACTGTGGTCATACAACTAAATATTAGTTTAGTGATTCACAGGATTGCTAAATCCCAGAAAAAAAAAAATGTTTGTACAAAATAGTTTTGAGTTTGTACAGTCAAAGGTAGACATGTTGATGTGGATCATCGAAAGTCAGCAGAAAACGCATTGGTTAATAAAGTGAGATTAAATACGTCATTAAATACGTCATAATACTTCCCATCGTGGGGACGCCTGTGTTTCTGATGACCCTGCTGGTTCAGTTTTTGGGAGCTTGGCTATAGCTTCCCAACCTGTCCCACTGGCCTGAGATGTTTGTAGGTCACGTGACAGTAAAGTGACTTCTGAATTACATTCAAACTACCCACATTCACACTCTTAAAAATAACGGTCAATGGAAGAAAATCAATGGAACCTTTCCATTGTACAAAAGGTTATATATTTTTATTTTTAGGTGATTCAAATATTATTCCCAGTAAGGAAAAGAGTTATTTTAAAACTCGGTTCTTTTAAAAAAACTGATCACTGAAATATTTTCCGGGGAGCCAACCTCTACTCAGTATGTGATGTTGGATGCAGCATATGTGTTTGTGTGTGTTCTGATTCACTTTCCTAACAACTGTGACTGACACACAGCAAGCAGAGGAAATGTATATCTAGTTTCTGCTGGACTCCTGAATTAAAAAAAAAAAAAAAAAAAAAAAAACTTTTTCTGGAGATTCTCGACACAAGTGCTGTTATTTGCTGACTCTTTGAAAATAAAACCAAATGTTCAAAAAGCAAGACATAAAAGGTGAGGAGCGCTGTGCCTTCTCCTGCGTCATCATTATCAAGCAACAAGGGGTAAACAGCTGCTGCTTTGATGATGCAAACGCACCACAGTTTAGACCCAAATAATGTAATGTGAACACAATCCAGTGGGAGCTGGGGGAGGGGGAGCAATTCAACTCGTTGTGTGAAAGTACCCTAATGTCCGAACACATATTGAGGCCACTTTATGGAGATCATGCTTTATATTCATTGTGTTTTGGATGGCCTTTTCATTCTGCTCCCTAGAACTATAACCATGATTTCAGGCACAGGCAAGAGTCTTGATCCACCAGACACTGAGACACTGCTTTCCTGACCCACAATTACCTGGTCGCACCTCAATGAATGTTGAATGTTTCAGTGTACTGAATTGCAGTGGAACCTATTTTAATGTTCTGAGCGCATGGTCTGAAGGGCATGGTGCAGGTGCACTTAGGCAATCTGGCGGATTGCTATTTACATGGTGGATTCTGCAAGCGAAAAGACTGAATGCTTCTCCAGAGAAGAATCCTTTTATTTGTAATATTTAAAAATGTTTGTGGGCTGCTGCGCATCCCTGTGTGTGTAACAAGTATATTGTAAATGCGTTGTGGACCTGCCTATAGGCACACATTGCTTACACACCCTTTAAAGGGTTTGTTCACCCTTCGGAACACGAATTAAGATATTTTTGTTGAAATCCAATGGCTCAGAAAGGCCTTCACTGGCCACAATGTCATGAAGGCACTTAAAGACGTCGTTACAAAGCCCATCTCACTACAGTGATTCGACAATCATTTTATGAAGCGTCGAGAATAGTTTTTCTATGCAAAAAAACAACAACAACAACTTATAGTGATGGGCCGATTTCAAAACAAAGTTACGAACTGTTATGAATCTGCGTCTAGATGAAGGCCTTTCTGAGCCATCGGATTTCATCAAAAAAATCTTCATTTGTGTTCCGGAGATGTCGAACGACATGAGGGTAAGTTATTAATGACAGAATTTTAATTTTTTGGGGAACTAACCCTTTAAATAACACAAAAAAATGCTGCGCTATTGACTTTAGACCAGGTTTTTGTTGGTCAATGGCGCAGTCATTTTCATTTGCCTCAAAATAGCAAAGTTCCAACACTCAGAAAAAAAGGTACAGTGCTGTACCATATATACCTAAATGGTATATAATAGTATCAGTACTTTAAGAGTACGTATTATTACCTTAAATGTTACATATTGGTACCTTTTCGGTTTTGTACCTTAGAGTACCGCCTCAGTGACAGCAATGTACCTTTTTTCTAATAGTGAACAATGTGCCTGAACATAACTTGTTTTCACACCAGCACATCCATGGGTGAACCGATGGAGTGGGACTGGACATGAAAATGATGTGTGGGCCTGAAATGAGCAAAAAAAAAAAAACACGTTGTTGCCCAAGCGGCAACCTCCCCAAGTTTATCTTGAAGCTGATAGGGAAGTGATTTAAAATGCAATGCATCAATTGGCCACTAGGGGCATACTTCCAAAGGTAGCAGAATCTCATTGAGCTTCATGTTAAAATGCCCAACTTTACAGAAAAAATAAAAAATAATAATAATTACAGCATGGTACAAATTGTGCTCTATATGGCTAATTTTGCCCTTCATGACAACTGTGAGGGGTGATTTTTTTTATTATTATTTTTTTATATAACTCAATCGTTTACATCACATAAAGCCTTGACGTTCTGGGGGGAAATTAAGGGCCTTGTCTTTTTGAGTGACAGGTCAATTGTCATTTGTCTGCTGTCTGTTAGTCATCACGTCACTACCCACGTCCCGCCTCTTGCCTATTTTCTGTTATCTGGGAGTAGTGCACGGTGATGCAGTGTCAAGATGGCAATTGTCGACTTTTAGGCTTCAAAACCTATGGGTGACATCACAGACACTTCGTCAATCCTTTTTTTTACAGTCTACGATTCTGCCAGGTGTATGGAATGACCCAATGAGAATGTTGTAGAAATGGCCAAAGCACCAACCATTGAGCTAAGAAGCCGAATGAGACACACTCAGCTCTTTGGAGAAACCAATAATTAAATGATTGACATATAGTGTATTGACAAAGTGGGATTTGGGCTGGAAGTTCCAAGGTTGAAGGTTGAGCAATCTAGATAGTTTGCTCAGTTGTAATTGTCTTTGATAGCATTTAATAACTTGTGCTTCGGGGGCCTGTCCCATCAATAAGTGCAATATAAATCAGTGAAGTAGTTTTCTAATATATAAGTTTCACATTCAGTCTGAGATAAATGTCAGAAGCTGGGCTGATCCACAGCCATCCATCTCTCTGAATGAGCTGACGTGCTGTCATTTCACCTGCCCCTGTGAAAGTAGATGCTGGGGGTTACAGCATGACGATATATCACTGAACGTTCACTCATGGACATTGATTACGTGGTATAGCGTTACAAATCGTACATATCATGTAGTATATTATGACGTGTCTTCTCATTGCTGTTGTTTTATGTTGTTCGCCTATGGTGCCTGCATGCAGAGTTTCTCTCAATATGGACGGTCTACTTCTTTTTACATGTACATCAACGCATGTGGTGTTGGAGAAGATACTCAGAAAATGTGAGCTAAGCTACACAAAAAAAAAAAAAAAAATGTAGAAACAAATTTAATTCACAAACTAGTACATTTCACAAAGAAATTGTTAAACATTTTAAAGGAAAAAACTAGGCTATTACCTAACAAAATGTTTTGGTAAAAAGGCAAACTACAGCTACTGTACAGGTTTTATTTTACTTTGACTTCAACATGATTACTTATTATACAGTGCTGTGCTGCTTGAAAGTTTGTGAACCCCTTGCAGAATCTGTGAAAATGTGAATAATTTTAACAAAATATGAGATCATTCAAAATGCATAATGCAATGTTTTATTTAGTGCTGTCCTGAATGAGATATTTTAAATAAAAGATGTTTACTCGTAGTCCGAAAAAAAAGAGCTGAATTCATAAAAACTAGCCCTTTCAAAAGTTGATCTATCCTTGATTCTTAATATTGTGCCGTTACCTGGATAATCCGCACAGTTTTTTTGTTTGTTTTGTTATGGTTATTCCTGAGTCAAGGACATGGTTGATTTTGAGATCAATCTTTTCACACTGAGAACAATTGAGGGACTCAAAGACAACTATTAAAAAAAGGTTCAAACATTCACTGATGCTCTAGAAGGAAACGCAATGCATTAAGGGCTGGGGGGGTGAACATTTTCAGAATTTGAAGTTCAAGGTAAATTGTACTTGATCTTCTGGGAAATGTCTAAGTATCTGTTGCACTAAGTAAAAATAAATAAATAATTACTGAAGTACTAAATATATATATATGCCATCTCCACCATTACATGTCATTTAAAAATAAATAAATAACATTGTTTTTTTAATTATATTAAATGCAGTTAAGCTTAGTACGGACTATATAATGTGTCAAGTAATAATATGTCTTTTTTATAATAACTGTGTTCTTTTAAATGTACTGACAAGTATTTATTTGTAACCTAAAATATACTTTAATGCCATTTATTCTGAAGCTTATTTAAATATATTTATTACACAGTTGCAATGAAGTTACAAGATGTCACATCAAGAAACACACTACACTTAGTTAGTCCACAAGTCTTCTTGTGCTTTAGTATGTTAGTCAACACATTAAAATAAGTTAACTTGTTTACACAGGCATCTAATATCAGAGTAGGCACACATAAACACACACAATATATCTTATACATATACATTACAGAAAACTCATTTCTTTAAGAAATTAATTCTCTGTTGTGTCTTCATAATTACAGTATATGATCAGTCCACATCTCTCATTTAAGATTATTGTCAAGTACACCGATGTATTTATGTTTGTGCCTGCTATTAGCTGCCTTTTAAAATATAATTTCTGCTCTCTAAAATCCCCCCAAAAATCCTTTGTTCTTGAGATTTTAAGAGTGAGATTTGATTTCTTGCACCAATATATATATATATATATATATATATATATATATATATATATATATATATATATATATATATATATATATATATATATATGTATATATATATATATATATATATATATATATATATATATATATGTATATATATATATATATATATATATATATATATATATATATGTATATATATATATATATATATATATATATATATATATATATATATATATATATATATATATATATATATATATATATATATATCAATATATAATATTTACACAAAATAAGAAAAATTTGGAATCTTCATCCTGTTCAAAAGTTTTCACCCCCCAGCTCCCAATGCATTGTGTTTCTTTCTGGAGCATCAGTGATTGTTTGAACCTTTTTTAATAGTTGTCATTGAGTCCCTCAATATCAGTGTGAAAAGATGGATCTCAAAATCACTGTTGAAAAGGTCTCAAATATGCAAAAGATGCTGGAAAACTTTGCATTTGCAGGACCTGGAGGATTTGATTCTAAAGAACACTTGGCAGTAAACATCTTTTATGTAAAACATTTTATTCAGGACAGTGCTAAATAAAAAATAACATGTATCTTTTTTTCCCCCACATATACAAGGGGTTCACAAACTTTCAAGCAGCACCGTATGTGTACTCCTACAGAATGTAGTGAGATAAATAACTGCACTCTTTACACATCACAGTTCAATGTTTTGCACTGAAGGTGTCTCGCCTATGAGACTTGTAACTGATTTTTGCTGTGAGTCTGAATGTATGTTAATGTTGTACGGAGACAAGCGGCTGTGGCTCTTTACGCACTGATGAAGGCAAAGTGGAGGGGATTTGGGGGAATGCTGGGGAAAAAAAGAAAACATCCTAATGGACAGGAGCTGATGGAGGCCAGAGCAAGCCTGGATTACAAGCTAGAGTATGTTTGTGTGTATGTGTGTGTGAGTTAAACAGACAGAAATACCAGACAGAAAGCATGAGTATGGATGGTTGGTGGGTGGCAGTTAGTCTCGACCTTAATTTGGAGTAATTTCCTGGTCTTTCTGGGCATGGTGCAAAGGATTTGTTTGGTGGCAAGGTCTCGTCCAATCTGTTCCTCTGATATAACTATATATATATATATCTATTACTATATATATATCTCAACAGCTTTTAATCCACATTACGCAGATTTATCGTGAGATACACTGGGATTTGTGAAGATCAGCGTCTGTCACACACAGAGAAACAGGAAAAAAATAGCTTAGCATTTCTTTCCTTTTTTTTCTTCTTCTTTGTTTTTTTTGGGCTGTTTATATCGTAGGAGAGATCCCAATTGTTATCTGTGTTCTTTTCATCATCCGTCTCTCTTTGTTTTGATGTCATCTTTACATAATGCAGCATGTTTTTATGTCACTCGGCTAGACTCTCCATATAGATTGTGCAATGTTTTTTTTTTTTTTAGCCTTAAAATAATGATGTGCATCATATTGCCGGGTACAAAACACATTTGTATCCATTTCTTCCCCCTAATTAAAACCATGTATATGATGGTTTATATAATATTATCTGATAATATAATAATACAACTCAATCCTTTAAATTGGCAATCCTTACATCACTTGGTCTTACAAACAGGGATTGACCTCATGACTGCTGGTTGTTATAAGCTTTGACCTATTCCTGTGTTTTTCTGGAATTCATCACAGATTCCTTTGAAGTAATTGCACTTCCTTTTTCTTTGCCTAATTTAACAATTTTTTTTGTTTATTTTGCTCAGATCTTTTCCCCCTCAAACATAAGCCTGATTGTTCGTTTCTCCCTGCTCTTACTGTATTCGGTTGCATTAAACCCGCTGGTCTAATACTAGGTAACTTCCCAACCCGTCAGCGTCATATCCGTGCCATATGTGAACCCTAAATTCTGGTTAGTGGCTTTCAACACGCGCACACACACAGACAAACACACACACAAGCGCACATATCTTTTTACACTCCAAAGTGCAATTAGTGTGGAATTCACTCTTAAGCACAATCCTCGGCTACATTTTCACCAAGCTTTGCTCATTAAACGCGTATTTACAATGACAAATGTAGTATAATTGTCACCCTGAAGCCCTCAGCTTGTAACGCACTGTGGAGGCTGTGTCGTTGTCCCAGAAAGTTGAATAATAGCTACATAGTTTTTAAGACCTGGTTAGTGTGTTCCTGGCCCAGTGTTGCTGCTTTGAAATGGTAACGTCAATGCAATTTTTTAGTAGTTAGCTATACAAGCTGTAAGTGTTTATTATATTATATTATATTATATTATATTATATTATATTATATTATATTATATTATATTATATTATATAGTATTATATTATTAGTGTATTATATTATAGTATTAAATTGTTAATTCATGGTTTATAAAGCATTATTAGACATAATCTCCGTTGTAAAAGCTTTATGAGGCAAACATAGTTGTCATTAGATGAGCTCACAAAAATAGACAACTAAATGTTTTATAAGTACCTGAATTAATCATGAATACCAGTAGGAATACATTTTAATAAATTATTTATTAACAGACTATCTACATTACTATATTTCTAAATATATCATAATTGTATTAATCATTTACTTACACTTTCTAAATGATCTTATGAGTCACTGACAACTCCTTAATAACTGGTTTGTAAATAATGTAATACTTAATTTAGAAATTATTAATTTATCATAAATAAAGTATAAAAAATTATAGAATAATGCTTATACATCAAGAATAAAGCGTTTAACTGTATTTATAAACTGCTTTTTAATGTCTATTAAGTTAAATTATATCATATTAATTTCATGTTTTATTATATCCATCCATCCATCCACCATCTTCCGCTTATCCGGGGCCGGGTCGCGGGGGCAACAGTCTAAGCAGAGACGCCCAGAATTCCTTCTCTCTGGCCACTTCCTCCAGCTCCTCCGGGGGTACCCCGAGGCGTTCCCAGGCCAGCCTGGAGACATAATCCCTCCAGCGTGTCCTGGGTCTTCCCCGGGGCCTCCTCCCGGTGGGATGTGCCCAGAACACCTCCCTGGGAAGGCGTCCAGGAGGCATCCGAAATAGATGCCCGAGCCACCTCAGCTGGCTCCTCTCGATGTGAAGGAGCAACGGCTCTACTCTGAGCTCCTCCCGAGTGACCGAGCTTCTCACCCTATCTCTAAGGGAGCGCCCAGCCACCCTGCGGAGAAAGCTCATTTCAGCCGCCTGTATCCGGGATCTTGTCCTTTCGGTCATGACCCACAGCTCATGACCATAGGTGAGAGTAGGAACGTAGATTGACCGGTAAATCGAGAGCTTTGCCTTACGGCTCAGCTCCTTCTTCACCACAACAGACCGGTACATCGCCCGCATTACTGCAGATGATGCACCGATCCGTCTGTCAATCTCCCGTTCCATCCTTCCCTCACTCGTGAACAAGACCCCAAGATACTTAAACTCCTCCACTTGAGGCAAGAACTCTCCACCAACCTGAAGTGAGCAAGCTACCCTTTTCCGACTGAGAACCATGGCCTCGGACTTGGAGGTGCTGATTCTCATCCCCGCCGCTTCACACTCGGCTGCAAACCGTCCCAGTGCATGTTGAAGGTCCCGGTCTGAGGTTGCCAACACGACAACATCATCTGCAAAGAGCAGCGATGAAATCGCGTGGTCCCCAAACCGGACACTCTCCGGCCCTTGGCTGCGTCTAGAAATTCTGTCCATAAAAATTATGAACAGAACCGGTGACAAAGGGCAGCCCTGCCGGAGACCAACATGCACCGGGAACAAATTTGACCTACTGCCGGCAATGCGAACCAAGCTCCTGCTCTGGTTGTAAAGGGACCGTACTGCCCTAAGCAAGGGGCCCCGGACCCCATACTCCCAGAGCACCCCCCACAGGGTGCCACGGGGAACACAGTCGAATGCCTTCTCCAAATCCACAAAGCACATGTGGACCGGTTGGGCAAACTCCCATGAACCCTCCAGCACCCTGTGAAGGATATAGAGCTGGTCCAGCGTTCCACGACCGGGACGAAAACCACACTGCTCCTCCTGAATCCGAGGTTCCACTATCGGCCGAATTCTCCTCTCCAGTACCCTGGCATAGACTTTCCCAGGGAGGCTGAGGAGTGTGATCCCCCTGTAGTTGGAACACACTCTCCGGTCCCCCTTCTTGAAAAGAGGGACCACCACCCCGGTCTGCCAGTCCATAGGCACTGTCCCCAACCGCCACGCGATGCTGCAGAGGCGCGTCAGCCAAGACAGCCCCACAACATCCAGAGACTTAAGGTACTCAGGGCGAATCTCATCCACCCCCGGCGCCTTGCCACCGAGGAGCTTATTAACTACCTCGATGACTTCAGCCCGGGTGATGGACGAGTCCCCCTCCGAGCCCTCAGCCTCTGCTTCCTCAAAGGAAGACGTGTCGGTGGGATTGAGGAGATCCTCGAAGTATTCCTTCCACCGTTCAACGATATCCCCAGTTGAGGTCAGCAGCTGCCCATCTCCACTGTAGACAGTGTTGGTAGGGCACTGCTTCCCCCTCCTGAGGCGTCGAACGGTTTGCCAGAATCTCTTCGAGGCCAACCGATAGTCTTTCTCCATGGCCTCACCGAACTCCTCCCAGGCCCGAGTTTTTGCCTCCACAACCGCCCGGGCTGCCGTCCGCTTGGCCTGCCGGTACCTGTCCGCTGCCTCAGGAGCCCCACAAGCCAGCCAGGCCTGATAGGACTCCTTCTTCAGCTTGACGGCATTCCTTACTTCCGGTGTCCACCACCGGGTTCGGGGATTACCGCCTCGACAGGCACCGGAGACCTTACGGCCACAGCTCCGAGCGGCCGCGTCGACAATGGAGGTGGAGAACATGGTCCACTCGGACTCAATATCTCCAGACTCCCTCGGGATCTGGTCGAAGCTCTGCCGGAGGTGGGAGTTGAAGATCTCTCTGACAGGGGGTTCAGCCAAACGTTCCCAACAGACCCTCACAGTACGTTTGGGTCTGCCGAGTCTGTCCAGCTTCCTCCCCCGCCATCGGATCCAACTCACCACCAGGTAGTGATCGGTTGACAGCTCCGCCCCTCTCTTCACCCGAGTGTCCAAGACATACGGCCGGAGGTCAGATGAGACGACCAGAAAGTCGATCATCGACCTTCGGCCTAGGGTGTCCTGGTGCCAAGTGCACTGATGGACACCCTTATGCTTGAACATGGTGTTCGTTATGGACAAGCCATGGTTAGCACAGAAGTCCAATAACAGAACACCGCTCGGGTTCAGATCAGGGGGGCCGTTCCTCCCAATCACGCCCCTCCAGGTGTCTCTGTCACTGCCCACATGGGCGTTGAAGTCCCCCAGTAGGACGATGGAGTCTCCAGTCGGAGCACTTTCTAGCACCCCTCCCAGAGACCCCAAGAGGGCCGGGTACTCTGCACTGCCATTCGGGCCGTAGGCACAAATGACAGTGAGAAACCTATCCCCGACTCGAAGGCGCAGGGAAGCAACCCTCTCGCTCACCGGGGTGAACTCCAACACATGGCGACTGAGCTGGGGGGCTATAAGCAAACCCACTCCAGCCCGCCGCCTCTCACCATGGGCAACTCCAGAGTGGTAGAGAGTCCAGCCTCTCTCGAGAAGTGTGGTTCCAGAGCCTAAGCTGTGCGTGGAGGTGAGCCCGACTATTTCTAGTCGGTATCTCTCGACCTCCCGCACAAGCTCAGGCTCCTTCCCCGCCAACGAGGATAATACCCCTCCTTGAACTGTCACCTTATCGTGGTGGAGGGGTTTGAGTACCTGAATGATCCTAGGAGCTATGTTGTCCGGGGCTTTATGCCCCTGGTAGGGCCTCCCAAGGCAAACAGGTCCTTGGTGACGGGCCAGACTAAGAGCAATTGTTTTTATTATAATTGATTTTATTATGTTAGAATACTATTTTTTAATATATTTAATATATGTTTATATTATAATCATTTCACACTTAATCTCCAAATTAATATAGAAACAACAAAGATGAACAGGTAAGAAATATAGGCCTACAGAAATGGAATAAATCATCAAACACTTCACAGTCTTCACTGCATAAATTATAAATGAAATATAGATTAATCCTTATTAATGCTGCAAAGGTTCAGTCGGGAGCAGTAATATTCTCTTTGCCTTTTGTTCTTTGATTAACATTAATGACAAATATAACAGCAACTGGTTTATATGGCTGCTGTCACTTTAAGACCCTGCATCATATGTCCTCACAATTCTTCATGGGCATTTAAAGGTGCCCTAGAATGAAATATTGAATTAACCTTGCCATAGTAAAATAATAAGAGTTCATTACATGGACATTACACACTGTGAGTTTGAAACACTAATGCCTTCTTCTGCTTATGTAAATCTCATGAATCAAAAACACCACAGAAAAATAAGTGATTCTCAACACAACGCAACCGGTGATGCAATCGATGGGATCATTAATTTGTACCCCAAATATTTGCATCTGTCCGAACATGTACATTGTCAGGCGGAACTGATGGAGCCGAATCATCGGGACTGCAGGTAAACAAGCGACACTCGAGGATAGCAAAAACGGCAGCTCTCATGACACAAATGTCATGTTCCAGGCTTGTGTAGGGGATGTGAGGACTTTTTATACCCTTCTCACACATAAAAAATGTCAAAAGTCATGGTGTTAATTTTTTGGGTAGTAAATTATGTTTATTATAATTGGCTCCCACAACAATTTATTTCAAAATCTTTTGTTTGTTCGGCCCATTTCAAGCAAGCTTTGCTCAGCGTCTTAAACTGAAGAAAGAGGCAATTACAACTGGTGGAAGAGCGTTCATGCTTGCAGTTTTGAGTAATTTAAATCCCCCAATCATAGCTTTTCTGTGAACAGAACACGTATACTATCCAGTGTTTTACCTAAACATGTTCAATCTGGCAACCATATGCACATAATCTCTCTCTCGCGCGCGCGGATGATCTGAAAACACATTGCACATGCATTTTAGCAATCTTCATTTGAGATGTTCAGCTTAAAGTGTCATTCAGTCGGTCTGTGTTCTGTCAGGACAGTCAGGACTCATGAGCCGCTTCGCTGAACAACTGAACTTGTGTGAGCTGCTGAAATAAGCCAATCAGAGCAGAGCTCAACATTAATATTCATGATCCTTCCAAATAAGGCAAAAACAGCATTACATCCTAGGGACAATTTATAGGGTTGTAAATGGACCTGTAAAACTGTATCTGGACAATTTTTGCCCTTAAATAAGCCACATACCCTCTATTTACATATCAGAGAACAATTTAACATATTGTTTCAACTCATTCTAGGGCACCTTTAGGAGTTTATTTAACTGATTTAATTGTGTGCTTAAGAGGATACTTTTGTGTGTTTTTGTATATTTTTAAGGTATTATATGCATTAACTTGTTAATTTTAACAGCCCTTATTGTATTATATATCTAGTTCAGTCATGAAACTTTAGGGGGCTGGCATATATAAACCCTTTATATGCAATTGGCCAGCAATCAAGTCATTACCACATAGCACAAGCAGATTGGCCTCTGCTGATCCTGCAGCCAATGAGATTGCTTTTTCAACATTTGACTATTTAAATGTTGACAAAGCAATCTCATTGGATGCAGGATCAATGTTTTCTGTGGGCTGGTCCTCTGGTCCTCTGAAACCCTTTACCTCCCCCAGCTCCACCTGCCCAGATCTGTGTAATGCAGTTCTTTTTTCAGGGAAGCAGGAGGCGGGAACATTTAAGAAATACTTTAATAAAAAAGAAAATAAAAAAATGAAATGAACGCGGGCAGCCTCTCACGGACGGCTCCCACCCACACACATAATAAAACATAAACAAAACACAATGTAAAGTCCAAGCCTGGCTCTCTCTCGCCCTTCACTGGTGTCGCTCGTCCTCGTGTCTCTAAACTCCCTCATGAGAGGACTTGCTCCTCCCACGTCTCCCGCTCGCCAACCTCGCCACAATCTGCTATGGGATTGATGTGTCTATTCACGCAGAGACATCATATCTTACATGCTCACAGCAACGTGTCTATTAGCATTAGCAAGTCCACTTGCTCTGCAGCAGAAGCAGCATCAATAATCAACAGAAGGACCAGAGCAGAGCCAATCTAGTCCACCAAGACTAGCATTGCTATTTCATTAACATGCTCATACTAATTTGAGAGTTAATTTTTAAAATATTAAAGCTAATTACTTTTGAGCAAAATTAAATTGCAGATCAGATAAAATTCCAATCAGATGGGTTTTTTTTCTTTTCATTTAAATATATATTTTTAACTATGCAAAATGAGCAGGATTTATCTGCCAAAATGAAGATCCAAATTATAGTGATAATTACATTATACTGATGAGTTCAAACATATTACAATGAATAATACCAGAAATAAGTGAAAATATGGTGATAGTAGCTGTATTATTTTGGTACAAAAAAAGACAAATCAATCAATGATTTGTTCATCTGAACCAGTTCATTTACATGAACCGTTCCAGTTTTTTTTTTTTTTTTTTTACTTCTGTAACATTGGTGATACATATTAGAGAAAAGCAGATTATTGTTTTGCTTAGATGAGAAGATTACAGTCTGCATGCAATACAATGTGACAAAAAAGGCTTGGTGGGGGAAAAAGTAGCTTGTTAAAGTAAAAGCTATTCTGCTATCCTTAAAAACGCTGGACTGCTGTCTTGCTACTGGAGAATGTGATTCAGTTAGCATCTGTTCCATGAGAATGCACATCAACATTAGCTAGACGAGCCTGAGAAACAATGTGTTGTAACATGATTTTGGCTGAAGGAGCCAAATTTACAATCCCATTGTTGTCAGATTTTATTGTCTGACCTGAAATGTTATTGAAACAATCTCCCCAGTATAGCAGTTGCACTTTGTATGCCTGTTCCCTGCATAGCTTCACAAGAGTGTTTTCAAGATGATTGCCGAGTGACGTGATTAAAAGGGGTAGTTCACCCAAAAATGAAAATTCTCTCAATAATTACTTACCCTAATGTCGTTTGACACCCGTAAGACCTCCATTCGTCTTCAGAACACAAATAAATATATTTTTGTTGAAATCCGATGGCTCAGAAAGGCCTTCATTGACACCAATGTCATTTCCACTCTCAAGAACCATAAAGGCACTAAAGACGTCATTACAAAGCCCATCTCACTACAGTGGCTCTGCAATAATTTTATGAAGGGACGAGAATAGTTTTTGTGCACAAAAAATTAAAATAAATAACGACTTAAAATAGTGATTTCAAAACAAAGTTTCGAATGTTATGAATCAGTGTATCGATTCATGATTTTCAACAAAAATCTTCATTTTAAGCACCGAAGACGAACCGAAGTCTTACGGGTGTCGAACGACATTAGGGTAAGTAATTACCGACCGCATTTTTATGTTGGGGTGAACTAACACTTTTAAGGTACTTTCTAACCAAACTATTTTATTGTCCTCAACTGTAGTAAATGTTACTCTGTCAGTGATTCCCTAACATGAAATGCTAGTAATATGCACTGTTAATAACCTTGTGTGATTCTTCCTCACTGGCTTCTTCATCTATTTGAAATCTTATTTAGCTAGACGGCTAACGTAATTTGCGCTCGCTCACTTGCTAAACAGTGTCACCTGATACAAACTGTCAGAGTCTGGCCAGCGAAGTGTCATTGCATTTCCATGATATATTGTAATGCGCCATAATCATCTGCCCTGCAGTGAACACCCATTATAGCTCAGTATCCCAGTGTAGTGTGCCACACTACCCCACACTGCAGACAAAAAAGCCCACTCTCTTCTTCCTCAGCCCTCGAAATCCTCTTCACTCTGAGGACAAGCATATTTAAAACAGCAAAGTTGACGATTTTGTTGCCAAGCTCCAAGAAGTGCTTATCCCTCAGTCTCACTGGGTGGCGAGGAGGACAAGCTGTCTCCGCTATCTCCCCAGCGCGGAAGAAAGAACGGGCGAGAGAAAGAACGGCGAGAGGGAGGACAGACGGATATGATTTTTTTTTGTTTTGTTTTTGTATTATTTCCAATTGGGTAGCGGAATTGTTTCAGATGAAGTGGCTGGTGCTTCGGCCCACACTGACCATTTCTTCTCTCCCTAGCTCTTTCATTCTCACACTCTCTGCTCCAAAACGATAAGATTTAGTGGCATGTCCATGAGCCTAATCTTATTTATTCACTAAAGCTTTTTTGGATCCCAACATCAGTGAGAGAATTAAAGCGGGAGCTCCCACTGGGAGGTCAGGAGTTTGGTGCTGGAGAAACATTGTAAGAATGGGAGTATACCATTTCTCCGGAGTTCCAACCATACTGGCTTAGCTCGGATGCCGCTTTGTTGTCAGGGAGTTGCTTACTGAATGGCATACAGTATAGGAACACACAATTATCATGAAAATACCACTTATAGAGTACTTATAGAGTGCATAAGTGGTGTTGGTTCCGTAACAATTTTTTTCAATCATTTTTTTTTAGGTATTTTTAGTCTTCATTAAAGCATTATTAACCAGGAAATAAGCAAACCAGCTATGAGGGGAATCACAAAATAAATATTGCGCTCTCATATAGGAGCAAATTTTGGTTTGACTGTGTGCATATAAGCATTTTGGGAGGAACTCGATTACGTCATTCGCAGTGTTTCATGAGACTGGCTGCTCCCTGCTGAGCTCTTTTAGTGCGATTTGATGTATTCACAGATAATTGTGTTAGATTTGGCCTATATGTGCTGAAAAGTTGAATGGAATTAGCATTCTGAATAACTTTTTTAAGCTTTCCTGTGACTATTAATAGAATTGCGGCCTCCATTAGCATTAGCCAGCAGTCGTGACAAAACACTGAAAATGCTAACATTTATAGCCAGACCTTTGAGGTCTGGTCCACTTTGCAGCTTATTCTGACCAAGAGCCACCAACTTGGTCAGGAAGTGCTTGTGAAGAGAGTGATTAAACTGTGCTGCTGGATCTCTTGTTAATGGGTTAGATCACCCAAAAATGAAAATTCGGTCATTAATTTCTTACCTTGTCGTTTGACACCCTTAAGACCTCCGTTCATCTTTGAAACACAAATAAATATGTTTTTTGTTGACATCCGATGGCTCAGAAAGGCCTCCATTGACACCAATGTCATTTCCTCTCTCAAGACCCATAAAGGCACTAAAGACGTTGTTACAAAGCCCATCTCACTACAGTGGTTTTGCAATGATTTTATGAAGCGACGAGAATAGTTTTTGTGTGCAAAAAAAACAACAACTAAATAATGACTTGTATAGCGATGGCCGATTTCAAAACACCGCTTCGTAAAGTTTCGGAGATTTATGAATCAGTTTATTGAATCAGCGGTCCGAATCAGCAATCAATACGCTGATTCATTCGAAGCTTTCTTTTGAAATCGACCCATCACTATATAATTCGTTATTTTTGTAGAATCACTGTAGTGAGATGGGCTTCATAATGACGTCTTTAGTGCCTTTATGGGTCTTGAGAGAGGAAATGACATTGTTGCCAATGAAGGCCTTTCTGAGCCATCGATTTCAACAAAAAATAAATTAATTTGTGTTCCAAAGATGAACAAAGGTCTTACAGTTGTCGATCGGCATGAAGGTAAGTAATTAATGACATAGTTATCAACTAATGACATAGTTATCATCTTAACCCTTTAAAGGGGTCATGAACTATGTTGTTTTATTGTTTTATAATGTTTCCTGCGGTGCACTTACTGTATACTATTAGTTTAATTTTTACATCCAAAATTGTTTAATATAATTTAGAAATAAAAGGCATTTTTTTCTACCGTGATTTTAGCCTTTGATTTGAACTCTGTTTGAAGGGCTGTGAGACTGCTGTGAAGTCTGCTGTGAGACTTCAGTGTAAATGCCCACTGCTATGATTGGCTAATGTCTTTGCATATTAAATAGCTAGTATTGGGGTTAAATCAATTATAGTGCAGGATTTCAACGCATATAACACTTAATGCTTATCGCTGAAGTAACCCTTCAACTAATCACGCAAAGTGTTGATTATAGCATTGCATTTATAGTGTGACATGAAAGGTTGCAGTGATGAGCATTACAGCCGATCATAGATTTGCTGACCGCATGAATGCAGTGATCTCGTCGTTGCAACTCGATTCCTGCACACTAAAACAATGCTTTCATCATAGCTAACAGTGCAAACACAATGCAAATAAGAGATTTGTTGATTATAACAGGAGTTTTGGCTCAATCACTGATAAACCTGTGTTGTTTGATAAGGTTTTTTACTTTCATGTTTGATTTTAAGACGTTAAAATACATCAGTATTACCCCACTCATGAATTTTTGAAGCTATTACTTGTCTTAAAAAGGCAATTGCAAACAAGTGGTTAAATTTGAGGCTGATGTGGAGATTAAACGTCATCATGCCGAAAAGGTAAACATAGTCCGCTTTCACAGCCTTGTTTGTTCTCTTATAAATAAATCTTACTCAAAACTTTCTGGGAAAATGTTTTTAGATAAAAACTGAAGGAGGTTTTTTTTGTGCTGCGTGGGCGGATGGAGGAATAAGGGGAAGGGAGAAAGATTACCTGAGACAACTGCCTAGTTGGTGAGACATGCTGCTGTGTTTGGGCCAGGCTGGATTGCTAAAGCGGACGTGAGTTGCCGGGCCG
Organism: Pseudorasbora parva; assembly: GCF_024679245.1. Classification (NCBI taxonomy): domain Eukaryota; kingdom Metazoa; phylum Chordata; class Actinopteri; order Cypriniformes; family Gobionidae; genus Pseudorasbora; species Pseudorasbora parva. The sequence continues at coordinate 19,547,952 of NC_090179.1, forward strand.
ATCGTGTGAGTGGGCTGTCCAACTCCTGTTTTATTACAGCCCTTAGTTAAAAAATTCCATCCGATAAAAATAAAAAAAAAATAATAAAAACAAACATTTTCCTCCCTGCGATTATCGGCCAGAGCTCAGTGCTCCTCTCCCATGCACACACTCCCACACCTTTTGGCCTCATGCAAAGCAAACATAATTAAACATTCACGCACCCAAATTCATGAGACATTTTCTGATCCTGATGTTTTGTTTGAAGTGTGGATAATTTTTTTTTCTCTCTTTCTTATACATATAATATTCGCGTGATGTAAGAACTGTTGAATGGTTTCATTTTCCTTACTTGTTATTTTTCTCGCTTGTGTTGAGAAATGAAGTGTTGAATGTGTTGAAGCTGCCGAGGTTTTCAAACGAAATACTTCTCATTAGCACCAAATGTTTTTTTTTTATTTTATTTTTTATTTTTTTACAAATAACAAATTAGTGAGCCATGGTGATTTTTTTTATTTCTTTCCCTCCTGTTGACTGGTGATAAAATAATTGTGAAACTAAAGTTGTTTATATATATATATATATAAGGGGTTTTAAGGGGTTTTAAATAAATTTATTTATTTATTTATTTATTTATTTATTTATTTATTTATTTATTTATTTATTTATTTATTTATTTATTTATTTATCTGGTGAAAATATAACTGTGAATCTGAACTTTTTTGTGTTATACTAATTTGTAATAGGTTGTTCCCTTTCGAAAGGGAACTCGAGCTGCGTCAGCTGACGCTATGGGGAACGCCTCCAGCGTGACCGGTGTCTGAAACGTTTATCCAATCACATCAGTCCTACTGACCGGCGACAGCCTCTGACGTCATAGACGTGCGACCAGGAAGTATAAAAGGGCGCCTTGCAAACACAACCGCATCCAATTCGTCTTCAGGGACTGTTTGTCTGATTCAAAAAAAAAAAAAAAAAGCATCATGTCGAAGCGCACGCACAAGTCGAAGCACGGCTTCAGAAAGTGTGCAGACCCGTGTCCCAGGTTCCTCACACCTGAGGACACACACACACTCTGCGTGTTCTGCCTGGGTGAGGAGCACGCACGGGAGGTTCTTGAGGAAAGTGCCTCCTGTGCGAACTGTGAGCGTCTGTCACTGAAGACGCTCCGCTCTCGTCTGGCCCTCTTCTCGAGGGAAGGGGGTCCAGCGGCTGGGAGTGGTCCCGCTTCGGCCGAGGCCGAGCGGCGACTTATGTCCTGGGGCTCCCAGCTGGATCTGGCCCGCCGTCTAGAGACGGAGGTTGTGCTCGGCGAAGGGCCAGATCACGAGGGGCGGCCGCCGGAGGAGGAGTTGGGTGATAACTCCTCCTTATCGTCGGCCGAGGAGCTCCCACATCAGCAAGGGATGGAAGTGGAGGGTGGTGAAGCGGCCGAGGCCGAACCCTCCCAGCCATCCTGCCCCGTGTACGGGGAGCTGTTGGAGGTTATGGAGCGGGCCGCCGGGCGGCTACAGTTGCCGTGGCGGCGCGCTAGGGGAGAAGCCGCTTGTCCAAACCGCCTGGACGATCGGTTTCTCTCCGGCCATAACCCCCCGGCTCTTGGGAGCCTTCCATTCCTCCCCGATCTCCACGAGCAGATCGCGGGGGCATGGAGAACCCCGTTCTCGGCTCGCTTATTCCGCCATCAGCGGGCGAATTTCGCTGATGTGGAGGGAGTGGCCGAGGCGGGGTACGTGTCGATGCCGCCGGTTGATGAGACGTTTGCGAACTATCTCGCATCCGGCCGGGCATCGACATTGAGAACTCCCACCCTGCCGTCTAAGCCGTTGAGAACGACCTCACGGTTAAACGGCAGGGCGTACACGTCAGCAGGTCAGGCGGCGGCGGCGCTGCACACCATGGCGGTGTTGCAGGCTTACCAAGCCGACCTGCTGAGGGACCTCGATCAGGGGGAACGCCAGGGTGGCCTACCCCCTGAGGCGATGGCTGAGCTCCGCCGCACCACGGATTTAGCTCTCCGGGCCACCAAGCAAACAGCAGTCGCCATCGGACGGTCGATGGCGGCTATGGTGGCCACGGAGAGACATCTGTGGCTGAACCTTGCGGACATCGGGGGGAAAGAGAGGTCCTTTCTCCTCGATGCCCCGGTTTCGCCCTCTGAGCTCTTCGGCACCTCCGTCGAGGCGGTGGTGGGAAGGTTTAGAGAGGCGAAGGCGCGCTCAGCGGCTTTTAAGACCTGCATCCCACTGAGGTCCGGGGCCGCGCCCAGGCAGGCGGGTGTCCCTGGTACGTCACGGTCTGAGGACCGGAGACAAGACCAACGAGCGAGCGTGGCCTCTCGGGCGCCCCCTCCATGGCGGAGTAGGGCGCAAAAGAGGCGGGACACCCGGAACTGGAGGAAGGGTGCCGGTGCCGAAGACCGGAACCAGCGTAGGCGGGGGGAAACTCCGCCTACGAGGGCGAAGCGGAGGTAGTAGGTGAGCCCTTCCTTCCACCCTTTTCCTTGACGCTTGACATCAGGCCGGGCGGGGCCAATGATGAGCGGACGTGAGACTCTGACGGCCCGTCTGGTCTGGTGAGCAGGCGCCCCCGTCAGGTTTGGGGTGCTTTCGTTTATGAGCTTATAGAGAAGTTATCATAAGCACTAGAAGCGGAAAAGTGGCGTTTTCCTTGTGGGAAAGGAGTCGTCTGAGTAAACTCGACCGCTTCCCTGAGTGGGCATGAGGAGGAAGATTCAGCGTTGGACGCCTCATCGGGAAACAACCCTCGGGGTCCGCGCAATGGATGCTGTGAGTATATGCCTGTGCACGGATGTCATCACGCGCCGGTGGACAGCGGGTAAGCCTCAGTATGAGGGACGTTTTATGTTCTTAAAATGCTGTGTGCTCCCCGCCGAGGGTGTGTTGTACGGTGTCCCCGTTTGGTGGCCGGAACGATTTATTTAAGGAAGCCGTGAGACGGCTGGTGAGAGCTAGCCTCGCTAGTGGACAGTAGCCGTCACGTTAAGCCAGTAAAGTAAACATGTTACTTGGTGTGTTCTCTCAGTGCGTTGAGAGCGGTTACCGCTCATTTTCGCGGAAATATGTTTCAAGAGGGAAACTAAGCGAGTGTGGGTGTCCCTAGCGGTTCGGCTAAAAGCTCCGGGCCACCGGAGGGCAAGTGTTGTAGCATTAACCCCTGCGGACATAAGTAAGCGCGAGGGTGAGTAGGCTAACACACGAACGAAGATATGTGTACCCAACCCTCGAGATATGGGCTTGGGACGTTAAGTTGCTATGGTGGCAGCCTTAGCAGAGACTGGTATACAGGCAGCTAGCTTAGGCTGTGTTTTTACAGGATGATAAAAACCCCTATTCAGCCTCCTCTCATGTGAGAGTCGCCTGGCCAGGGCCCGCCCCCGGGTCTGCGCTCGGGGGTGCGGTAATACAGATGGGAAAAGGTGAGAGCATTATAGTTTTGCAACCTAGCCTGTAAGGCGGTAAGTAAGGTTTGTGGGTCACCTGGGCCAAATACTTTTACCCCATCCAAGGGATGTGGGACTGTGGTAACCATTATTCGCATATTGCAATAATTTGCCCTGTGTTTTTTTGCTCCACCTTTCGTAGGGCTCGGGGTGAGCGACACGCACAACCTGTGTGCCTCTTGAGGGCCCAGCGTTGGATGCTCCCCTGGGAAGCCAAGCATCACCATGGCGACGCCTTGGAGGAAACTGCGGGTTGCTGGAAATAGCAGCGGTCTCCCCGGGGCTGGTGTGGTAAGGAATGAACTCCCCTTACTTAAAGGGGTTGTAAGAGCAATGTGTTGAGTACACCGCTCTGGCGATGCAATTAGGTCTGTGTTGTAGGTTCTGCCGGAGGACTGGGCTTCGCAGGGAGGACCCCGTGAGCCTCCGAATGAAGCCAGCTGTGAGCTGTGAGCAGCCAGCCCGGACAGTCCAGGCAGTAGTCTCTGAACAGGAGGCCTCGACGGGCCTTCTAGTTGGAGTGACGACATCGGGGCCCGTGTGCGGGATGGTAAAAAAAAAAAAAAAAATCTCCCTTTTGTTGTCACAAACAGTATTGTCTCGTCAACAGGCTTCGTCAGCCAAGCAGACAGCCATGGTTAGCCCGACATGGAGCGGCCAGCATTCATCCGACCTGCCAGCGAGTATTTATCGCTGGCATGGCTACAAGCCCAGTTAGTAGGCCTCCCTAGGCCTCCCTGAGGGCCTGCTGGGGTGCAGCAGGCCTTGCCGGGCCTCCCTTGAGAGGGTATTCCCGTGCTTCAGGTGTGAGACGGCAGGTAGTAGGCCTCACCAGGCCTCCCTGAGGGCCTGCTGTGGTAACAGTAAGCCTCGTCTGGCTTCCCCCAAGGGGTCGTTCCTGGGCTTCAGTCACTGGATGATAGGTAGTAGGCCTCGCGGGGCCTCCCTGAGGGCCTGCTGGGATGCAGCAGGCCTCATCTGGCTTCCCCTGAGGGGGTACTCCAGGGAACCAGCGCTGGATAACAGCTCCCGGGCTCCAGTCACCAGATGGCAGGTAGCAGGCCTCACCAGGCCTCCCGGAGGGCCTGCTGGGTTGCAGCAGGCCTCATCGGGCTTCCCCTGAGGGGGTGGCCCAGGGCCTCGGCCTCTGGGTGACAGGGGTTAGGCCTCGCTAGGCCTCCCCGGAAGGTGAGCAGGGAGCATGGTTGCTAGCCGGGGCGGTTAGCATGATCTGCTATCAGGTAGCAGGCCTCACCAGGCCGCCCTGAGGTCGTTCCCCGGCCGAAGTGCCGGCTACGAGTAGCCTGGCAGGTAGTAGGCCCTGCGGGGCCTCCCTGGGGGAACGAGTTCCTTGGAAGGAGACACAGAACTGGAACTCAAGCTGACAGCTAGTGGTTCCTGCCGTCAGGCTTCGGTCCTAGCCGGCAGCACCTGATGGCAGGTGCATACTCTAGCACGACGAGTTTACACTGCTGCTATGCGGTCCTTACAGGACAGGGACCTGCATAGGTTGCCTACAGCATGGTACCTACCAGGCAGGCTTAAGAGCTCCCCTCTTAGGAGGGTTGTCTGTGAGCTTACGGCCGCCTGGGCCTGGTCAGTTGGTCGTAGGCCCCTCGGGGCCTCCCTGTGAGATCAGCCTGTAGGCCTTCTCAGGCCTCCTGAGCACCCCTGTAATGTATGTGCTCGGTAGATCCTAGGATTGAGCAGCTGACTCCCCTCGCTAGCAAGGGTGGGAAAGCATTACGCTGAGCGCTGTTCTCCAGGATAGCCCGTCTCTGAGTTCCGGCCTGAGGCGGACACTGCCAGTTCGCAGTCCCTCAGCTTGATGCCTCTCCAGAGGCGAGTTTCCAGAGGCTCTGTTGTTAACAGACTGGGCTGGCAGACGGAAGCGTCCCGCATAGTGACGCCAGGTCAAGCCTCCCTGGTGGCATTCGGTGAAGTTCTTCCCGAATAGTGACTGGCTGGGGCGCCCTCGGGTCCCCTAGCCACATTCCCTTAAAGGAACCCCTTCTGTCGAACAGGTTGGTTCCAGGCCTTTGAGCGGCCGGGGTAGGGTACATGAAGGTGCCCCAAGGCCACAGCTCGGGCTATGACCGTAGGGAATGCTGTCACTGACAGCCTAATGTGACCAGAGGGGGAGTGGTTCAGGCATTTCAGTTGAATTTGCTTGTCCTGACAGTGGTCACTGCCAGTAGGCATGCACTCCCCTCGGCATGGCGGCGTGGGTATATCGTTCCCCATAGCGTCAGCTGACGCAGCTCGAGTTCCCTTTCGAAAGGGAACGTCCCTGGTTACGACTGTAACCTTAGTTCCCTGAGAACAGGGAACGAGACGCTGCGTCACTTTTGCCATGCCTCGGGGCCTGCCTGCAAACAGTCCCTTCAGACGAATTGAATGCGGTTGTGTTTGCAAGGCGCCCTTTTATACTTCCTGGTCGCACGTCTATGACGTCAGAGGCTGTCGCCGGTCAGTAGGACTGATGTGATTGGATAAACGTTTCAGACACCGGTCACGCTGGAGGCGTTCCCCATAGCGTCAGCTGACGCAGCGTCTCGTTCCCTGTTCTCAGGGAACTAAGGTTACAGTCGTAACCAGGGACGTTTAAAGAGCTATTCTAGGGGGAAAAGTGAACAAAACGGTACTTGTATTAGTCAAGATTGAGCTTGTCTGGCACCCAAACTATAAAAAAAAAGTAATTTACATTTTCTTTGGGCATGCCGCTATTACAAACTATGATTTTTCCGGGATTATTTTATAAATAGAACGTTCAAAATAATAGCATTTATTTTGAAATGTAAATCTTTTGGAATGTTATAATTTTTACTGTCACTCTTTATCGATTGAATGCATCTTTTCTGAATAAACATATGTCTGTCAATTTCCATAAATACAGATCCCAACAATTTAAATGGTAGTGTGTTTAACGTGGCAATCTGAGGACAAGGCCTTCCTCAGCTCTGCTTTCTTCCAAGATTTCTTTAACAGCTTCCATGCCAATATCACCGTTGGCTTTCTCCCTGAGGGTTTTGTAAAGGCACGGTTCTTTGTGAAGCTGCTTTGAAACAATATGTATTGTGAAAAGTGCAATACAATGAAACTGAACTGAATTATTAACATGACAGGCTGAATAGGAAAACAGACAACTTAACTTTCTAAGATTGTTGATGTTTCCATGCTCTTAGCAGTCAATACTTAGGTGCACAAAACATTGTAGTTGATGTACACAGATGATCCAAAACATTATGACCAATCAACAGGTGAAGCAGATATCGTTGATCATCTAAAAAGGCCACATATTATGGTCTGGGTAGATTATGTGGTAAGCAAACAATTAGTTCACATAAGCAATGTGTTGGATGCAGGAGAAATGGGTAGGAATAAAGATCTGAGCGACTTTGACAAGGGTGTCTGGTCCAAGCCAGCAGAAGTCACACTACATTTTAATGATGGTTATGGAAGGAATGTGACACAACACACAGCGAATCGCACTCTGCTGCTTATGGGCCTGTGATGTGAAGCAGCAGAGATCAATCAGAGTGCCTATGATGACCCCTGTCCACTGTTGATAGCGTCTACAATGGGACATGAATGTTGGAGCAGTGGAAGAAGTTTGCCTGGTCCAGTGAGTCCTGTTGCAAGCAGACAGCCGTGTACGTATGTGGCATTTACCTGGGAAGTGATGCACTGAGGGACGACGATGAGCCGGTGTAGGGAGTGTGATGCTTGATGCTCTAGGCAATGTTCTGCTGGTAAACCCTGATTCCGGCCATTCATGTGGACGAGAATTTCACATGTGCCACCTACCTGAACATTGTTGCAGACCAGGTACACCCCTTCATGACAGTGGTTAAAAGTGGCCTCTTTCAGCAGGATAATGCCCCTGACACAAATTATGGAGAAATGGTTTGAGGAACACGATGAAGAGTTCAAGCTGTTGCACTGGCCTCCAGATTGCCAAGATCTAAATCCAAATGAGCACCTTTGATGTGCTGGACCAACAAGTTCAATCCATGGCGGCTACCGTGACATATGGTTCCAGATACCACAGATCACCTTTAGGGGTTTTTAGAGTCCATGCCTCAGCGGGTCAGCACTCTTTTGGCACACACATGGCAGACCAACAACTAATCATGCAGTTGGTCATAATGTTCCAGCTCATTGGTGCAAGCGTATCACTGTTGCAAAGGAACCCATTTTTATAACCTTCAGTAGTATTGAATGTTTGTTTTGTTTTTTTGCATCAAGAGTTTAATTTGATGTCCTTTGTCAACAGAAATATATTGGAACTGTTTCTCTTTTAAAATAGTGATAAGCACGTTTGTTTGATAGTCTAACTATGCAAAACTATGTGGTCTGATGGATATTATTATTTAATCATGCTGCAATTTATTTTGGTCCAAAACCCTTGAATTTATAAACATATGACCCCAATCCCCAGACAGTCTTTTGAAGGAGGCCAAAAGAGCGTCGATTTGCATCATCAGATTGATATCGGGGGAAACTGTCCTCAGCTGTACGTAAAGAAAGAAATCTGTTTCAGAGATATGAGATCAGCGACATCATAAGTGACAAAGAGCCGGTTGATTTGATCATGCACACATGACTAGCTTCACAGTTCTAATGTGCTGTAATTGGTCTCTCTCTCCAGTATCATTTATTTAGCTGGACACATGATAATAATGACTGCGTGTGAGGATGTGTTTGCTTTCATTATCTTCCTTCCTGTTCAATTACATTGAGACCGGTTCCCGGAAACCTTCCTATAGTTTTCAGACTGCTAACAAAGATGAAGAGGTGGTAATAAACGGCATGGGGGATCTATATATACAAGGAGTCTCAGTGTGCCTTCAACTCTTTTTACTATAATTAATATTACAGCTCGCTGTCATAACCATGCATGAGAAGTTTCCGTAATCGTTCGGCAAATTCTCTACAAATCCCCACAGCCTAAATCCGCCTAAATCTCCCCCTGCGTTTTCCTCTTCTCCTTTCTATCCCCTTTTCATTTTTCTTATTTAATTTCCTTCTGTCCTCACCGTCCATAGTCTTTGTTTGTCTTTGACGGCCGTTTGTCTTCGCGCCGAGTACTCTTCCAATTCAATCGTTTGCTCAATCAATCTGTTTTCTCTCCTCCTAGTCCACTTTTCTTTTCTCTCCATCCTCATCTCCTCATCTTCCCTCTGTTCAGCTACCCGGCTTGTCTGTGTGTCCGTCCGTGACTCTCGCCCCCTCCTTCTCGTCTTCCCACCGGTGAGCGTCTCTGGGCTCCAGGCTGTCAAAGCCGTTAAGAGCAGCAGCAGTCTCCTCCGATTACACCGTGTTTGGGATTACTGCGTACGTGCTCCGTCCCGTTCCATCTGCTCCCAGGCTGATTTTCCATGCCGTCTCTTGTAAAAGTCGCCGCAGTCGCAGCCAAGCCTCAAACCGGCAGCGTGTCGTGTTTGCTGGACCTTGCATGTCCGTGTCTTCCGGCCACATGAGCTCAGCATGGGTTGAGGTCAGAGATCCGGCAGGCTGTGTAGGTCTGGCTAAACCAGAGAATGTGCTCATTTGGTCAACCACAGATACACGTGTATGTGAGAGATGTCATGGTAAGGACATTTTCCCACAGTAAACAAACTATAGACAACAGCGGTATTACTGATAAGACTGAGTTGTTTGTGTTTGTTTGGGGTGGGGATCTATTGCCTTTTGAGGGAATCAGGGAGCCGCTATCAATATGCGCAGTATTGAAACCACTTTTGCATTGATTACGCGCTCGCTTTTTGGTTTTCAAAGCCTATGTATGTGTGTGTGTGTGTGTGTGTACTGGCAGTCAAAAGTTGGTTGTGTGAAAGAAGTCTCTAATGCTCACCAAAGCTGGATGTATATGATCAAAAACAGTATATTTAAAAATATATATTTTATTCCTGGGATTTCAGCAGCCAGTTGCAACAGTATTTGGTGTCAGATGATCCTTCAGAAATAATCCTAATATGCTGGGGCCGTATTGCCAAAACATTTTATCTTACCAATAAGAGTTCTCCTAATTAGCAGTAAAAGTTTTTTAGATTCACAAAGCTACACCTGTTCACAAAGCTCCTGAGAGCAACTTTAACTAAGGAATATAGAGACGTCTTAAGTTTAGCATAAGGGTGAGGTTGACCTTGTTGTTATGGATGATGTAAACATGCTTACTAACTTTGCACACAGTGATGGCTGATGGGGGAGGGTCTCTGTCGGTGATTTAATCATAAACATATTGAAGAACAAGGTAGCATGTTGCCATATTCAAATATAGATGTAAAGTATAATTTTTTTTTTTTTTTTTTTTTTTGCCATATTAAAAAGATTTGATAATTGTCAGCCTCTTGAGAGATTGCAGAAGTTGTCAAACTCACCTAGTTACCTCAACAGTATAATTTTTTTGTATCCCTCCACTACCTCAGCTCCTCACTCTTGGCTGGTTAATATTCCCACCTACCCATGGATATGGGGGATTACTCTGGGTTTGGGCTATATTCTGAGCTCGGAGCCTCCCCATATTTTACTCTTTTATTTTATTTGATCATTTGTAAGTGTGAACTACGGTGGCCCAGTAGTGCAACCATACTAAATTAAACCACAACACAACAGAATCAAACCACAACACAACAAAATCGCCACCACACAACGGAATCACTACCCTAGAAATCTAGACACACCATAGCAGCAGCAAATCTAATCTGCGGCTGACATTTTCAGGTGCTGTGTAATATCATTGCGCCGCTGCACCTGTGTTACGGCAACAGTTCCTTGATTATTACACAGGAATGAGAGTGTCCTAGCCATATTGGCCTAGAAAATCACAACTTTTATTTTTCTGTCGGTCTTAGTACATGATGTAATCACAGAAGTGTCAAGAATTAAAAGAAGTGTATGTAAGATCGTGGCCAAAACTTGTACTGCAATCACTATCCCCTCTCCCCCTCCTTCCTTACTCGAGGTTGCCAGATCGGCTGCAGGATCAGCAGGAACGTTTGTAGCTGCAGCTGTGGTGACTAGAGCAGATCTGGCAACCCAGATGCCGAAACACTACTGACTTCGTGATTGGTCGATAGGTGGAGGGTGGAGCTTCAGGCCAAAACAACAAATTTAGATGACAATATCCTGGCCGGAGTACTGTTGTCAGTGATATTAGTATTTGAAATGAACATGATTTCTTAATGTCTAGTGACATATCAGGGCCATTTTATGAATAACTGAAATACATTTCTTACATACAGTTCCTTTAAATAGGAAAAGTCTGGTCATTTTTGAGTGAGATGCTAATGGTCTAATCAGATTCAATGAATCTATGCTAAGCTTTGCTAAAAGGGCTTAGACCCGAGATTGGCTGAATGGTTTGAAAAATGGTAAAACACAACTGTTTAACTCTAGCGAAGTTGGAAAATGAGCATATTTTCAAAAAAAGTGGAGTGCTTCTTGATGTTATGTGAATACAGCCCCTGATTTATTGCTCAATTATTAATGATGGTTCTTATTATCAGTGTTTTTGCTGCTTAATATTTTTGTTTGAAACTGTGATCTTTGATGAATAGAAAGTTCAAAACAACAGCATTTATTTTAAATAAATATATTTTTGTTACATTATAAAAGTCTTTACTGTCACTTGAATTAATGAATGCACCACTGTTGAATAAACAAGATCTTGTATACCCCAACCATTTAAACTGTAGTCGATCACGATTTCCACAAAAACAAAAACAAAACAAAAAAATTGTCATTGATAATAATAAAAAAATGTTTGCTGAATATTCAGCTTTGTCATCACAGGAATAAATTACTCCTAAAACATACATTTAAATAAAAAACTAAAAAAAAACTAAAACTAAAACGAAAAAAAAACCTTATTTTAAATTGTAATAATATTTTAGAATATTACCGTTTCATAAAATAAGAAAAAAAGGGCAAACATAAGATACTTCTTTCAAAATCATAAAACAGCGGCAGTATTAAGTTCAAAATAAGCACAATTTATTTCTTACTGTGACATTACAGCTAAAAAAAAATCAGCTTTGCCATCATAGAAATATATGATTATTATTATATAAATGAATTATTTATTTATTTAATATTTAATGTACAAACTACTGCTGCACATTTAATGTTTCAGAAGTATATCGGTATCATAAGAGTGTTGTGTTCATTTATCAACTGTGGAGTTTTTACAGTTCACTTTGGCTGTTTTGTTTTTTTTGTTTGTTTTTTTGTGGATGTTATGATCTACAGTTATTTCATTAACTCAAAGAAACTGGAGACAGAATGATTTGCAATAGACCTCATTTTAGCCCACACAAGAACTATATATATTTTTTTTTTTTTTTTTTTTTTTTTACATGTTCACAGAAATCTCTTATTCAGTCCAATGGGGTTCCTGTAAAGATTGTCAGCTCTAGCAACAGTAGCCAAGGTCAACTGAGGGTTAATTACGCTGCATAAAGGACACTAGTGCAAAGCGTGACCTCACACGGTGTCAGGCTGAGATTTCCTCGGCCCTGCCAATGTCACAAAAAATACTCACTATGAGTTAAAAGTTCAGCACTTCTTTGGCCAAGTTTATCTTTTAATCTCTGCAAATTTGACTAACTTTATTATTACCAGACAAATAGATCAATGGTGTCCAATAATACACACCCCAGATCAGGTTAAGCTGTACTGCATGTTGCTGGATCATTACCCAGCTACAGGAGTCCAACTAAATAAATAAATTATGTATTTAAAAAGAGGATTTCTTTTGGGATTCTTTTAGGAAAGACACATGTGATCCCATTCTAATTTGATGGTCTAAGTGAAGGAGGGCAGTAAGAGTCTTCTCAAAACGAATATCTCATCTTGATACCACAGTAATTTAAATTGAAAGAGAGAAAGTACGAGGGGATTTTTGCACACCGAGTTCTCCTCTCCTATAATTTAGTGAAACTGCAACATCAGATTTCCACCTTATTTTGTTCCCTTTTTTCTTTCATTCCCTTCTATACATTCGTACATCAAGGTCACATTAACATAACTGGCAAAATATTAAAAGATTTTAAATTTCTTACTCTCACTCTGAACCCCTTATCTACAACGACCGCACTTTGCTTGCTTCAGAAAAGGGGGAATAGAGTTTAAAAAAAAGAAATGGAAAGAAAAAGAAGCTCCTTTGCATAAAATGGCAAGTTAAAGAAATCTACAACAGTTGCTGAGGAACTCTAAATAATCACTATGCTTTTGGAGATGAATACATTAACATAACTTAGAGCTCTGGAAGTAATCACCAGTCTAAGAGTGTGAGGTCTCCCCAAGGGCTTGTTTCTTTCTGGTCTGTCACTCACCCTGACCCTCCTAGAAAGAGAATGATTGCAGAACCTAAGCCCTGTGGTTCCCTCTAAGGTGACTTACTAACAAGATGCAAGGTAGGGATTAGTTCATTGCTTTGTCAACTGTATAAAAGGGGCAAGAAAAAGTTTGCGGCGGAATATATTTCGCTAACTACCGTTCAGACATGCTGTCATTGAATTGGCAAATGTGTCATAGTAGCTGTTTCTATGGTGGCCCTTGAGGGCATGACGTATCGCCGTTAGAGAAGCAGACAAAACTTGACAGGGCGACAACATTAAGGTGCAAAAACATTTTCTTCTTGATTTTGCATAATATTCTATCTAACCAGTAATCCCACCCTGCTAAAAAACAACAACAACAACAACAACAACAACAAAAAGCCTGAACCAGCCTGAACTGGTCTCCTAGTGTGGTCTAGTTTGCTGGTTTTAGAGGAATTTTGGGGCACTTGTCAATATGGGAGTCTGACCATCCAGACCAGTTTATAACAGCAAAGACCAGCAAATTAGGATAGCATGTTATCTAAAGCTACAGATGTTAATGCTTTTTTAAAGCATGAATATATTGTATTGCTTTTAAATCTGTACTGAATAATTCTGTCTTAAAGGAGAATGCCATTCTCTATCAATCCAAACCTATAGTCACGTTTCCACCGCAGGATATTTTCTCCAGGATCTAGGGATTTTGGTGTGGTAGGTACTTGGTTTGTTTCGTCTGCAGGGACCAGGGTCTAAATGAAGTTCTGGGTAAAATTCACCCCACAGAAAGCCCCTGCTCGCGAGGTAGTACTTTTTCGAAGTTCAAAATCTTTCAGGGGTGGGACTTGGGCTCTGAACATGAACATGGATCTCACAGCATTTTATTTCAACCACATTTTTTTTTCAAATATGTTGTGGTGTGAGCAGTAAAGCCCTGTTTCCACCGAAATTACCTGAAAATTTGTCCCAGGAACTTTTTTCTCCAGCAACTCTGTTGTTGATTTGAATAGCAAGCAGAAAGCTCTTACTGCATGCACCGTAACAGACTTTTTAAAATGGTGGTTGAAATGAAATGTTGCATGGAGTCAACCAATCAAAAATTTGCCTGAGCTCAACCAATCAGCATGTTCATGTCCCACCGCCGAAAGTTCCTGAACTTTGAAAAAAGTACAACCTTGCAAATAGGGATTTGCCAAGGTGGAATTTGTACCCGAAACTTCATTTAAACCCTGGGCCCTGCGGTCAAAACACATAGAGTACCACTCCAAAGTTTCTGCAGTAGAAATGCAGCTTAAGGGTTTATAGAGTTATATGCTAAGGACAAAATCCAGCAGGAACTGGAAATTCACACACAGTCCTGCGTCACCGGACTAATTTGCCTAATCTTCACGCTACTTTAAACCGCAATAGAAACGCAGACAGCAACAGGTCTGGGGGAAAAAGTTCCCGGTAATGTTGTTGGCAACGCGGCTTATATGACTTTCTTTCTTCTGTAGAACATGAAAGAAGATATTCTGGTAACCAAACAGTTTAGTTTCCATTGACTTCCATTGTTTGTCAATTCAATGGAAGTCGATGAGTGGCAAAAATGTTTAGTTACAAACATGCTTCAAAATATCTTCATTTTTGTTGTACAGAATAAAGAAAGGCATGCATACAGATTTTGAACACCAGAGAGCGAGTTAACGAAGACAGATTATTTATTTTTGGATGAACTATCCATTTAAAGGGTTAGTTCACCCAAAAAATTTAAATTCTGTCATTAATTTAAATTAAGTCATTATTTAGTTGATTTTGCACACAAAAACTATTCTCGTCGCTTCATAAAATTATTATAGAGCCACTGTAGTGAGATGGGTTTTGTAACGACGTCTTTAGTGCCTTTATGGGTCTTGAGAGGAAATGACATTGGTGTCAATTAAGACCTTTCAATGAAGCCATTGGACTTCAACAAAAATATATTTATTTGTGTTCCGAAGATGAACGGAGGTCTTACGGGTGTCGAACGACATGATGGTGAGTAATTATTGAAAGAATTTTCATTTTTGGTTGAACTAACCCTTTAAGCTGGTTTGCTGGTCTTATTTGGCCTCCTGTTTAGTCTGGTCTTTTGACTGGTTTTAGTTGGATTTATAGCCTAGAAATCTAGACGCACCCTAGCGGCAGCAAATCTATCCCCCCCCTATCTATCTATCCCAGAAACTCTGCCCGCGAGTGTCATCTAGCAACTCTCAATACCCTTCTGAGCTGTAAACGCCAAACTCTGGTCGGGCCAATCACATTGTGTATAGAGTCGGTGGGCGGGGCTTAACATAATGACGAGGGCCAAATTGCGCTTGCACGCTTCTAGTAAACGCAGAAGCTGGCGAACAATGGTCTTTCGAATCAGCTTTGACCGCGACTCTGAAAGACTTGGAGTTGAGCTTTTCTCTGAGAAAAGAACAAAGAACAGCACTGAAGTCATTCTTAAAAAGGGAAGATGTGTTCGGAGTTTTGCCGACCGGATACGGCGAATGTTTGATCTGCTTCACCTTTGTTGCTCTGGTTGGTTGTAGCGCTATCCTATCGCGTTCAGAGGGAGTTTAAAAGACAACCGTTTATCTCGCCCCTCAGATTGAGCCCTGTGAGTTGCAATGGTGAGTTTCCAGACCATCCCGACATCTTGATGTGGGTCTGGCTTGTCAGGCTATTGGATTTAGGCACTTCCACCCAAGTCCATCTTAAACCAGATCAAGATCTATAAACCAACTATTTTTGGTTTAAAGTCTATTTTTAAGCTTTTTTTGCTTTCAGCATTGAGCTTCTACAGGAATACAGATTCAGTTGATTTTGTAGAATGGCTGAAATGGAGGGAGGCCGTCACAAAAAGCATTTGCATTCCTTTAAACGTCCTCATCTTCATTCCACTCCCTTGGTAATCACAGACTGCTAACAGAGATCGGAGCACCGTTGATGGTCGTGGCGAGAGGGAGAAGGGAGAAGGGAGAAGAAAAAAAAAACACTCATTTGCAAATGCTGGTGAAGTTGTGTACTTAAAACTCTCCCCTCATCCTCTCTCTTAATCACTCTCTCAATCGCTTTCTTTCGCACACGCTCCTCATAAAATCCCCCTATTAGCATATTCTTCGTCTCAAGTTCATAAAGAACCACATATGGACTTGGCGTGCAGAAGGCTGTCCATTTAATGAGCAGCACGGGCACACTCTATCTCTGATATCAGCCCAAAAGTATGTGTGTGACACTTCGCATTGTATGGCCTCCAGACATCACATCCTCAAAGAACACACAAAGCATTTTATTATATGCGAAGATGAATGAAAGGAAGAATAAAGATGCTTTTGGTGTTTCTGAATCGAATGGACTGTGCAGTAACATTGCAACACATTCTGTAGCTTTTCTTCCTCTGCAGTTTGCATTGGCTGATACGAAGGACTGGGAGATGCGTCTGGCTCTTTTTAACTGTAAACACAGATTCCACTTGAATACGGTGTGATAGCGCCACCGCGTCACGTCGTGACTTCCATCGGCTTCCCTCGTCATGGGCCTCTTTTTTTTGCCGCTTTTGTGATGCGAGTGGCAAGACGCTCCTTCGGGAGGAGGCTTGTGTAGCCTCTTTCTGTCTCAACTCTTGCAAAAATGGAAAAAAGAGAAACTCACCCTATAATGCATTTTTATGTCGTACATATCTCATTTTCAGCATGTAGTATTGCAGATCTTGTAGTCGAACTGTACCAAATTGTCCTGATAATATAAGGAATGATGATATAATGGGATATCGACAATTGCAGCCCATTACGGGGGAAAGAAAGGTAAATTTGTCTGCATTTCAAAAGCATTTCCAAATCTTTTTTCTCTGTAAAGAGCATGTCCAGATTATACTTCATCCCCCTGCATTACAAAAACAATTGCATCATTATCATTACTGTAATGCAAAAAACAAAACAAAACAAAACTAACAAAATCATTGTATGTAGGATATAACTTCAAAGATTTGAAGTTGGTAATATTAGTTTTGTATGTTTTCCTTCATACCTCATTTTAAAATGCTATAATGCTAGAACAATTCCAAAAAAGCATCAAAGGGAGTAGAATGATCTGCGCTTGATCTACTGACGACGCACATATTAAAGAACACTGACACAGCTGAACATTTCCATAATGACCAACGCAATCTACCAGGGGCAGCACAAGCGCCGTCTAAGGCGTGATTTTTTTGGTGGCTGCAAATAATGGCGCGAACACCAGTAGATTGACTAGCACAAACCTTAGTAAATCACATTGCAAGGTTAATTTAAATACTCTCCTTCCTTAAATTTTACACCTGAAAGAGAAACTTTTACAAAGGCATGTGCAATTAAAGTTCAGCTTCAAAAATAACTCCTTTTCAGCGCAATCTTTTCACTGTGTGTCTTTTGTTAAACAATGACAGCAGTTTTTTAATGGCAAAATAGTTATTTTTTCATTGTTCTTATTTTTATTCAAATTACCTTTTTATGTGCTTTTTATTTGCTGAAGATATTAATATTGTAATAATTTCATACTGAATCTCCAAATTAATATAAAAACAACATTAAGGCCAAATATATTCTAAATATTTGTTTATTGTCATCAATTATTATTATTATTATTATTATTATTATTATTATTATTATTATTATTATTATTATTATTATTATGTTATAAATGAAGGCCAGTATCACACAAATATTGATACTTATGTCTCTATTGGATGGATTTTTTCCTAATAGGCTTTTAAAAATAGCGATAGCGATAGAAGACTTCAATCTTCTCCTAAACCAAAGTCACATTACCTGTACCCTTCAGTATATCAACGCTAAGGATTGGACTGCCTAAATTATAGATTAAATACAGAGTGATCCCTATTAAATCCACAAAAAATATTCAGTCAAATTGATTTTTCTTTTATTATTTGATTTAAGTTAATGACAGACATATTATAACCACCATGTACCCATCCTCTGATGGCTCCTTCCCGCAGGATAATGCACCATGTCACAAAGCTCGAATCATTTCAAATTGGTTTCTTGAACATGACAATGAGTTCACTGTACTAAAATGGCCCTCACAGTCACCAGATTTCAACCCAATAGAGCATCTTTGGGATGTGGTGGAACGGGAGCTTCGTGCACTGGATGTGCAAATCTCCATCAACTGCAAGATGCTATCCTATCAATATGGGCCAACATTTCTAAAGAATGCTTTCAGCACCTTGTTGAATCAATGCCACGAAGAATTAAGGCAGCTCTGAAGGTGAAAGGGGGTCAAACACAGTATTAGTATGGTGTTCCTAATAATCCTTTAGGTTAGTGTATATATATATATATATATATATATATATATATATATATATATATATATATATATATATATATATATATATATATATATATATACTTGCTGCTGTTATACATTTTAATGATCTAGTATGGTTGAGGAGGGCTGACTGTGGAGCATTACTTCTGCACAAACTGCGTGTTTCATTTTTAATGGTCCTAAAAATAGGCTTCATTTTTTTTATTGCAAAATATAGTTTTAATTTTCAGGTGAAATGTGTTTTTCATAAGATTCACTGCTAGTTTGACTGTGATAGCGTCTCTGTAGAAACGGGGGTAAAAAGAGAGATACTTTTTTTTTTCCACTACCAGCACGAGAGAGATAAAAGCAGATGGTTGTTCTCAATCACGAAATGACCTCCCTTACCGAGTGCCTTCAGATTACAAACACACTTGTAGAACTGCATAAAACATTGCTATTCATGTAGTGCTAGCGAGTGAGCGTCTTTATTTAGAATTGTCTGAATGACGGCCAGTGAGCTGTTGACACTGCACTGAATCTGCTCCCCGGGGTTTAGATAATGTGAAGATCTACTGATGGTTGTGAGACTGACAGAATGTGAAGGGGCCTGAAAGAGAGCGAAGATGAAAAAGCGTGAAAGAGCTAAAGTGAGAACAAGGCTGTGTTTTGACTTGGCTGACTTTCTGCTAACCGACAGAATGAGTGAATGAAAGCGCTCCGCAGACAAACCGAGGACAGGGGAAAGGATCGCGCAGACGTCGGAAAAAGAGCCAGATGAAGGGAAAGCTCACAGCTGTCTCCCAACAGAAGGAAGCAGCTCTCTCCTGATGTTACAGGTGCAGACCCCCTCCTTTTCATCTCGCTCTCTTTTTCTCTCTCACTGAAGGTTGTCTGGCGTGAACGCCCCCAGTAAATGTCAGAACAAGCTGCTGCTCTTCCCAGACCACGCAGTGGGAGAACCACCAACCTCATCGCCTTGGCAACCCCTTGTCTCTCATCCGAAAGAAAAAGGCGAGGAGAAGGAGAAGAAAAGGGCTTTTATGCCGCTGACCCCCCTCCTTTCCGTACGCACACACTCAGACATGCCCATCAACACTCCCCGAGAGACCCTTCTGAGACCTGAAACATGTGGGTGAGCTCCCAGGCTTTCTGAAAGGACTGGAAAGAAAGGAGAGCAATGAGAGCGAGAGAGAGAGAGAAAAAAACTTTGCCAGGGAAATGCTGTAGACTATATATAGACTTATATGCTAGACCAGCTAGATTGACTGATAGGAGAATTGTTATCACCTTACAATAAGGTACACTTACTTAACTTGAAATAACAATGAAAAATTGTGAAGCATTTATTAATCTGAAGGAACTTTTACAAAACAATGATATACTAAAACATTTTTTTTTTACATACAGATGACAATGTTGTCAAAATGATCCCTGTTCACACGGATCCATGAAAATGACTTAAAACCCAGGCCATTAGTTGGTAATGTCACTTTGTAAAGAAACATATGCGCCTGTAAACGCATGATGCCACCGTTTTCACAAATTCTTGTTTTTGTGGTTTACACAGAGACAATAATAACATCATTTTGAAATACATGTACTTTTAAACATGTTTTCAGGCCCCTGAAATGCTTTTAACATGTAAATGAATGGCTAAAACACATTTTTAATGTTAATTTCAACATTTACCAATGCATAATTCAGTTCAAAAGTTGTATCTGTTAGTATTATTTAATGGACCTGAGCTAACTCGAACTAACCATGGACATTTGTGTTTGTATTAACTAACTTTAACAAAGATTAATAAATACTGTAACAAGTGTAGTGCACATTGTTAGTTAACGTATTAACTAACATTAACTAATGGGATATTATTGCAAAAAGTTACCTGTGATTTAATAGTCATTAGGTATTTTTTTTTTTTATTTTTTTTTTTTTACTTCTGTTCATCTGGGACTTTGTTTGTTAAAACAGTTTACATGTGTAATGCAAGACTGTAAAATAAAAACATTTTTATTTTATTTTAATTAAGCAGAATTCTCTGAATAATTGCTAAATTAGACTGGTGAAAATGCCAGAAATAGATTTAAAATAAAGGCTGATAACAATTCACTTAGCAAAAATAAAATGACATCTCACTTTAAGTTTTTGACAGATTTTGAATACTTTGTATCTGAAGATGTTTACTCTAGTATATAATTTCTGAGCCTCTACACTCTAAATAATGCTGGGTTATTTTAAACCCAAAATGCTGGGTTAAGACTATTGGGTAATTTTTGCTGATTTATTTGATCCCATTTTAAACACCATTGGGTAGTTTCAAATTTCCAGTCGTTGGGTTAAACCTGCTGGGTCGCAATGGTTGATTCTACCCAGCGCTTGGTTGTTTTTACGTGCTTCCCGCCTTAAATTCGCTCCCAAACTGTCATTTTTGAAAGGACAATGCAAAAGGCAAAGCCACTGGTTGCAGATGTTTTAAGATAAGTTCATATATTTTCATTAATAATCATTTTAATTAGCATAATTATAGTTTTTTTTCTTTTTTCGCAGCAACAATTCTTAAGCTTACATGACTTTAAGACGACAAAAGTTTTACCTCAGAATCCGATGCAATGTTACTTACTGACTCGTTTTAATTTAGGTAAAGTTAGGCATGTGGGATGATAGATTAATACAGTTTGTGAATACACAGAACCATGATTCCCTTACGAAAATTTAACATGGTTGTATGTAGGGATGTCACAAGTACTGGTACTTCGGTACCAAGTAACGTTACATACTGAAATCTGTTAAAAATGTGACGATAGCCTATCTGTATAGCATCGACTCACAAGTAGACTATATTCGGTCCCGCAGCTGCAGTCGCGTCACGCAGGGCTCCAGACTGTAGCCGAATATATACCAGTGTCTGTGTATATTAAATACTATTGAAATATTACTCTTCCATGTTTTGCGTCTCTGTGTGAATGACGGGGGCACGTGTCAAATCATGAACAGAGACACCCAAAAGTCTCGGCAACCCGTCAAAATAAAAGTTCTATTAAACATGAATAAATTGACAGAATATAGGTTTGTAGTTGTCATTGTTGCCAATTTTAACACATTTTGTGTGTTGTACCATTTGTCAAGTAATACAAATGATTGTTTTAACAGTCTAAACATGCATTCTTCATTTGTTCTTTCATGATTGTCTAGTTTTACAGTTAATGCACAGGAGAAATTTTAAGAACAACCCAGCAAGAATAACCCAGAATAGCAAATCCATTAATGGTAAAAAAAAATGACTACATTTTGGGTTTTCTCAACAGCCCGCTGGGTTAAGATGCCACTGGGTTAATTTAACCCAGCATGTGTTCTGTCCAATATTTACCCAGCGCTGGGTTGCCAATTGGGTTGTTTTTAACCCAGCCATTTTTAGAGTGTAGTGACACCAAAAAAGGAATTGCAAAAATATTTTCTAAACTCCTAAACTCGATACCAATCTGCCATTGGCTGGCTAAATAGATAGTACCAAACCAAGCTCATGTCATCGGCGACTCAGTTCCTCCCTGCCACTCAGTCTGGAAACCTGTACATTCACCTTACAGCCTGTTGAGCACACCTCTTGTGGCCTGATTGGTTGAAGAATTATCCAATTGCATACAGAGTCATTTGAATAATACTCATTGATCATGCCTCACTCAAAAAAATTATTTTATCCAATAAATATGTAGCCATAACTCATAAAAACTAATTCATGCAATGGTCCAACTCAATTTTGGAAAATACAGTTTAGATTATATATTTTTTCTTATAACATGATTTTTTTGGAGAATCAAACTTGTTAATTGGAAAATCAAAAAACAGTTTTATTCATCACCATACACAATGTATATGATGAAAATATAAAAAAAATGGTTAGTGTAATTCCAGACATTAACATAGATCCCTGAGTTCCCACATGGGCACAGGCCCCACTCTTCAGCATAATGGTAACCACAGAATTAAAAAACATAAACACCTCTTAACTCCAACATAACTGCAAATTAAACACTAACATTAACTAACAACATTTTCCACACATAGCTTTCAGAAAAACACATAGAATAACACTTTAATCCCTACATTTATTCTCCTAATGCAGTCCCTTGCAAAGCATACTAGGACCTGATCCACTGCCCAGTTAGTTATGTCAACTCAAATATTTAATGTAGTTTTACCACAAATTAATTAAGTAAACTTCAGTTTAAAACATATTAGGTTAATTGAACACAATTACATTAAGTTTTGCCAAAATGAGATATGTTTAAGTTAAGAGAACATCATTTAATTGTCATGTCTATGAAGGGCCTGAATATTTTTTTAGTGCTCTAGTGCAGTAGACAATTCAGAGCAGACTCCCCAGACCAATGTTCAATCTTAAATTGAGCTCGGTCTGGTGAGAGCCAGGCAACTGTCACGCCACACTCGCTTACTTTTTCCAAGTAAACTAGGAAAGTAAAAAAATATTTTAATATCCAAAAATCCAAATTTTACTTCACTGCTGGCTGGCTTAAAGTATAAAGTGCATATATAGGACACTTACGACATGCCTGTCTCTTAGATTTAGCTTCTATGATGCATGGACATGAGAGACGTCTTATTATTTTTTTCCCCTCCCTACTGTGTGAGCTCCATATTCTCTGTGCAGAGCAAGCCTTATGTGTCATCAGACCACATGGGGCCATTTTGTTGGATGGTACTTTGAGACTGCAGGTGCTCTCTCTATAATGGCTGCTGGGACTGCATTTCTTCCTCCAAAGTGCCCTGTCTTTCTCTTTCTCGCAGTCTTTCTCTCCCTATGTGCCACCTCTTACTGCGTCCCTGCAGCTGAGCTCCTACCTCTTGAAAACTGTTGTTTGTGTGGTATTTTCCATGAGAGATAGAGAGTTTGAGAAGAGGGTGGGTGCGTAGTCTGCCTTTCTGGCGATGTTCCATCGGGTCGCTGTGGCGACAACGTTTAGCAGAGCTCCTCGGGGAGAGAGGAAACGACTGGAAAAGGAAGCAAGTTAGCAAAGTATAAATGTGTGAGTGAATTAATAAGGTCAGCAATATACTTTAGGCAAGTGTTCCTGTTGAACTTGTCATCTTGCTATTGTTGAGTTGGTAACTAAGAAGAGTGTTACTAGAGAGTGTTATCTGTTTTCTGTTAACGTTCCCATTCATCTCAATGGAAACGGCTAACTTAACCTGTTGTCTGACAACAGTACTATAACACTTTTTAAAACTTTTTTTTTTTTTTGTACTATTATTATTGTTTTATTTAACCTTATGTTAAACTCTAATTGGCTAACAGCACCAAAATAATGCATACAGTACATTTATTTTACTTTTTTAGTATTAACACTGATTGGCTAAATAAAAAAACCACCACAATAATACAGTACATTTTATTTATTTTTTATTTTATCATTATTATTATTATTATTATTATTATTATTATTATTATTATTATTATTATTATTATTATTAGTAGTAGTAGTAGTAGTATTATTATTATTATTATTATTATTAAAACTGATTGGTTGACAGCACCACGATAATATTTAATTTGATTTGATTTGATTTTATTAACACTGACTGACAGCACATCAATACATACATACAGTACATTTATTATTTTACTGATTGGATGACAGGACCACGATAATATACAGTATATTTATTTTATTATTAACACTGATTGGCTGACAGAAAAACAATAAAAGATAAAATAAAATTTGTTCTATTTTTGTTTAAATTTAATTTAAATACTAATTGGCTGAACACACCACAATAACACAGAGTATATTTATTTTTATTTTATGTTTGTGTTATTCTTTATTTGAAACCCTAATTAGCTGACAGCACCACAATCTCACAGATGGTACAAATATTTTATTTCGTAACCCTGATTTATTTTATTTTGGGGAACATTGTCTGTTTTTGTACTTTTGATGTCTGTCCTTTATGTCATTTACGTCTGAGAGTTGTACCAAGACAAATTCCTATCAACTTGTTGACATGGCAATGAAATTATTGAATATTGAATATTGAATATTTACCACTGACACTGCAGTAACACATATAGTACAATCCAGGTAAAAAATAAATAAAAAAATGTTTCATGCCGTTACGTTTTCTTAAATCTGCTGTCTGTAACTTTTTTGTGTTTAAGATTTACAAAAAAATATATAGTGAGAATGTACAACAATCCATTTTCCAATCCGTGTTTTTGTCTTACCTTGAATCATTATGGTACACTTATAATAAGTGTTTAATTTGGGACTATTTCAGAACGGTGTGGTAGGAGCCGCTGCGAAGGGGCACAGTCCCTGCGAGACTCGCCATTGACATGAACAGAGAGAAGTAGATCCGGCTGCAATGTTCTTCCACAAGACACATGCAGTTCTGCGTATTAACCGCTAGATCGCAAAAAGTTACTGACTGCAGCTTTGACATCTACTGTAATACATTGAAATGCTTATTTATTTTAAAGGTAGCACTTGCAATACAAACATAAATAAAAATAGTCAGAAGACACTTTTTAAAAGCTACTACAGCTACTTAAGAATGATGATGACTATAGCATAAGAGTGTAAGAGGGCTAATTTATAACGCTAACTAGCCAAATACTGACTCCTGATGCAGCAAACCTCAGTAGCCTACTCAAGAGAGGTGGTAGCGTTACCATGCTATCTTACAAATTAATGTACCATTAAGATATTTTGTTATCCAAGTGGGTAGCTATAAACATGCACATTTTAACCCTTTAATGCATCACTGTTTCACCAAACATTCTTACATATTCGGGTCTTTAATGACCCGGATCTATATCTTATATGGATACATTTCTAACATGTTGCGATAATATATAAAACTCCTGATGTTAGAGTAACAATTAAAGAATAATAAAATAAAACATATTTCGTTACCTTTTGGAGCTTGGAAGGATTCAGATTGAGCAGATGTGTGTGTATATATATATATATATACACACACACACACATACACTCACCTAAAGGATTATTAGGAACACCTGTTCAATTTCTCATTAATGCAATTATCTAATCAACTGGCAGTTGCTTCAATGCATTTAGGGGTGTGGTCCTGGTCAAGACCATCTCCTAAACTCCAAACTGAATGTCAGAATGGGAAAGAAAGGTGATTTAAGCAATTTTGAGCGTGGTATGGTTGTTGGTGCCAGAGGGGCCGGTCTGAGTATTTGTATTTTCACTTGTATTTTCACGCACAACCATGTCTAGGGTTTACAAAGAATGGCGTGAAAAGGTAAGAACATCCAGTATGCCGCAGTCCTGTGGGCGAAAATGCCTTGTTGATGCTAGAGGTCAGAAGAGAAAGGGCCGACTGATTCAGCTGATAGAAGAGCAACTTTGACTGAAATAACCAATCGTTACAACCGAGGTATGCAGCAAAGCAATTGTGAAGCCACAACACACACAACCTTGAGGCGGATTGGCTACAACAGCAGAAGACCCCACCGGATACCACTCATCTCCACTACAAATAGGAAAAAGAGACTACAATTTGCACAAGCTCACCAAAATTGGATGGTTGAAGACTGGATCTTGATGTCTCGATTTCTGTTGAGACATTCAGATGGTAGAGTCAGAATTTGAATCCATCATGCCTTGTACCACTGTGCAGGCTGGTGGTGGTGGTGTAATGGTGTGGGGGATGTTTTCTTGATACACTTTAGGCCTCTTAGTGCCAACTGGGCATCATTTATATGCCACGGCCTACCTGAGCATTATTTCGGACCATGTCCATCCCTTTATGACCACCATGTACCCATCCTCTGATGGCTTCTTCCAGCAGGATAATGCACCATGTCACAAAGCTCGAATCATTTCAAATTGGTTTCTTGAACATGACAATGAGTTCACTGTACTAAAATGGCCCTCACAGTCACCAGATCTTAACCCAATAGAGCATCTTTGGGATGTGGTGGTATGGGAGCTTCGTGCCTGTCAGACATAGACGAGGACACAGAGGGGCTAGTGCAAGTGCAACGTTTATTATTAGAGGTTACAGACACAGGTGATACTTAGGTGGATGGTGACACTCAGACGAAGGGCGATGATGGTGAAGACGATGAGGGTGAAGATGAAGATGACGATGAAGACGAAGATGGTAAAGGTGAGGGCTTCTAGGAAGGACAGGTAGTCGATGGTGGGATCAGTGCAAGACCAGACAATGGGAGTGAAGGTGAGCCGGGTTGATATAGTGGTGACTGGTGATGGTGCCCAGGTGTTCAGAATTCAGGTGATGGTGAACAAGTGGGCGTGGCAGTGATGTTTGTGAGGGCGTGACAGTGCCCTGGATGTGCATCCCACAAATCTCCATCAACTGCAAGATGCTATTCTATCAATATGGGCCAACATTTCTAAAGAATGCTTCAGCACCTTGTTGAATCAATGCCACGTAGAATTAAGGCAGTTCTGAAGGCGAAAGGGGGTCAAACACAGTATAAGTATGGTGTTCCTAATAATGCTTTAGGTGAGTGTATATCGTCAGTGTCAGTATATATATATATATATATATATATATATATATATATATATATATATATATATATATATATATATATATATATATATATATATATATATAAACAGAGAGACCACAGAACACTGCACATTTGCTACAAAATTGAGGTTAGTGTTTGCATATGTTTCATTTGACATATTTTAAAGATCCAAAATGAATACTTGTATTTTGTGACAAGTGCATTCATTGTTTTCAACCTTAAAAACAAAAACAAAACACAAAGATCTTGTATGCTAGCTGACATTGTTAGCATCTGTCATTTATGTTTATTTTTAACCAGCAAGCTAGAGCTAAAATAGATATCCTATGTCCAAAAAAAATCACTTTTATGCCTCAAAAAGGTTTATTTTTTGTGAAAGATTTCTCTCAAAGTGAAGCATTTAGACTTTTTCCTCAGGCGGAGAGGTAAGTCTACTGATCATGAGCTGACTAAGTATATCATCACATCATCACACTGACTTGAAGAAATTTTGTGATTGAAGAAATTTAGTGTGTTAAAATGGCTCCGGTCTCCACTGTATGTCAGACCTGAGAGTGACAGGAAGATGTGAGGCGCTTTGCTCAGTGTGGCAGCAGATCGGGTCTTGAAGAACCATGTGGTTGTAAGTGAAAGACTATAGTTAACACTGTCAAAAGGTCTGCACTCTCCCTACCTCACTGTCTTTATTCTTTCACACAACTGGTGTAATTTTCTTTCAAACACAATATTCTAGTCTCTTTCTTTCTTGTGGTGCATTCACTCTTCTTGCACATGTATTTAATGTTTCCTCTGACAGCTCAACAGTATATCTTATTTCACTCTCCTTATCTGTGTCATTCATTCCAGCTGCCTCTGCTCTTTATTTCTCAATTTCAACTTCTCTCTCTCTCTCTCAATCTCTCTTTCTCTCAGTCCTCAACATAGTAATTTCCTTTAAGTCACTCTTAACAATAGTTCCACTCTCTCTCCCTTTCAGTATGATATACAGCCTATCCGCCACATGTCTCTTTCACTCTATATATTAAAGCCTTTCTCTGTAATAACTGCTGTGATGTTATACAGTGTTTTACAGGCATGTTGCACAGGATATGAGAGGTTATTTTTTCCCCTCTGTCTTTGCGGGACTTGTATGGTTTTTATTTGGTGTCTACTCAACGACACAACCCAGAGGTCACAAAAACAATATATTTCAAATCCTGAGGATTTCTGAGCTGTACATTGCGTGTTTGGCCATCCCTTGAATCCACTAAGACTTCAATTTCAGTTAATTTGTGCATATGTGTGCAAGCGTGTGTGCGTGCGTGTGTGTGTGTGTATGTGTGTGTGTGTGTGTGTGTGTGTGTGTGTGTGTGTGTGTGTGTGTGTGTGTGTGTGTGTGTGCTAGCTAGCTTTATCAGGTGTGTAGCTCAATTCTGGGGTTCACTGTGGGAAGGAATGCAGTTATTAATTTTCTTTTTTTAAGTCTCTCTCTCTCTCTCTCTCTCTCTCTCTCTCTCTCTCTCTCTCTCACTCTCTTTCTGAGGCATTTTACTCACACTGCTTTAAACCTGCACTCAAAAAGTTTTTTTTTTATGATGCTGTTCACTTTATTCAAAGAATTGAATTTGATTTAACACCCGTGTTTCAGGTTTCTTGCTCAAATGTGATTGCTTTATGTGAAAGTGACTTGAAACGGTTACTCTTTGACTTAACTTGATGTGTTCATTCTGAAATTACATGTTTCAATCAAGTAGCCCAATCAAACAGGACTTTCACTTCCCATTATGCTTTGCAAAAGGGCTGAAATGGGAGAGTAAATGTTGAAATAAAGTGTCGTTTCAAGCTTATTTTGGCAAGGTATGAAAATGGAAAGACTTAATGTTTAATGTCATATTATGTTGGTATTTAAATGTTTCCTTTTTTTCTTCCATATTCTTTTGTGAATGAATCATGCAGATTGGTTTTGAGAAATGGTTCAGCTGATTAATTTAAAAGCTCTGTCTCAAAAAAACGGTTCAGCTATAGAGCAGATGTCACTTTTTTCTTTTCTTCAATTTTGGTCTGTTTCTTGCACAAAGCTATCGTATCTCTTCAGAAGATTTGAATATAGTGAATATCATACAGACTTTGTTCATTGTAATTGTAAGGGGAAGGGGGGACCTGAAAAACACTTTTCAAATTTTCTCTTTGTGTTCCACAGAAGTTGGATGGTAAGTAAATGATAACAGAATTTTCATTTTTGAGTGACCTGTCCCTTTTATCGTGTGTGTGTGAGTGTTCCTGGTATTCCCTACATTATAGGTCCCAAATGTACTCAAGTATAAAAATAACAGTACATTTTTGGGGCTTTTTTCCCCATCAGAAAACAAGCTTATAAATACAGAATTATCTTTTTTTGAAAATGTAAAAAAAAAAGTTTGTGTTATTTAGGGGGAGAGAATATACAGTTTGCAGTATAAAAATCATTCCACCTATTTAATGTCCCCATAAAACATGGAAACCCGGAAACCCAACGTATGTGTGTGAGTTGTGTGTGTTCCTTTTTTTTCTATCCTGGTGGGGACAACCTGAATGCACACTGACTCATTGGGACCTAAATTGAGGACCCTATGAGGAAACAAGCTATTGAGCAATGAGCTGTTTTGAAAGGATAAAAATGCAGAACGTTTTGTGTGATAGTAAGTTTAGGGATGGTTAGTGTAAGCGGATAAAATATAGGCTAAGGTTTGTAAAGAATAACAACCGTTACGTCCATGGCGATAGTAAACCAGACGTGTGTGTGTGTGTGTGTGTGTGTGTGTGGGCCTTTCTGCTTCAGTGCCTTGACCAGGCTGTAACGGTCTGTGCCAGTTGAGCTTCCACATAACCTTAGGTCTATGGGGAGATTCTTGTCTTTCATGTGCCCTTCCACCAATGTACTATCAAAGTAGGTCAGGACATGTAGAAAAAAAAAAAAACAGAAAAGAAAAAAAAACACCCACACACCACCATAACTTTGAACCGAGAGATAGTAACCACCAGGTGTGAGCAAGGTCATAGACATGATATGAAAGGATAAAAGATCATAACTTTTATTCTATCATATTTTTCGTTGATTTCATATTCAAATATTTGCAGAAACTTAAATATGTGGTTAGTAAGAAGCACGAATATCTTATAGTTTGTGCTATAGATGATACCTGTTGAGGTTTTTACTTTTCAAAGTGATTCGTCTTACAATTTCCGCCTAGTGGAAGATTAAACAGGTGGAAGAGTACCGCAGACTGACATTAACGGAGGGATGCGAGTCATGTCTAAAAACCAGAAATCATGCAGACTTTGAGGTTGATTCTTTTGACATGTATGGACCAGCAAAGCAATGCCCTAGCATCCATCTTATTCATCTCTGCGCCCCTACCCGTGGCTCCAATATTGCATTATCATTCAATCATTCAAAATTTGTTACAGAGCTGAAGTGGTTAACAACTTAGCAACTGCATAGCAAAGGCCCTGCCCAATCACCACTCATGCTTTCTTCAGTAAATGTAAAACTATAGCTTTGTATAACTTACTGTTCAAATGTTTAGTTGTAAGAACGTTTTTGTTTTTTTGTTTTTTTTGGAATACTTTGTCAACAATAATTTGATCCGAAGAGCCAACCCAATCTCACAGCAATTCATACATATTTTACAAGGTGGCTAATTTGTATGACTTTTGATAAATCATACGTATTTGATGAGTTGCCAAATTCGTATGACCCCTACACCTACCCGTCACTGGGGTTTAGACAAACGTACAATTTCGGACAAGTGAGGTCGTACAAATTCGTACAAGTTAGCCACCTCGTAAAATATGTACAAATTGGTCATGTGACTGTTCGAAGTGTTAGTAATGACATTTAGAATGTTACAAAATATTCCCTTTCAAGCATTCCTTTTACTATTCATAAAGGAATCCTGACAATAATGTTTCCATAAAAATATTCAAAAATAAATTTCAACAATGATAATAAGAAATGATTATTTAGCAGCAAATCATAATATTAGATTGTTTTCTAAAGGATCATGTGCCACTGAAGACTGGAGTAATGATGCTGATAATTCAGGTTTTATCACAGGAATGAATTATATTTTTAAATATATTCAAATAGAAAAACATTGTTATAATATTTGTAGCCTTGGTGAACAAAGGAGACTTTCAAAAACATTTAAAAAATCTAACCAATCCCAAAGCTTTTGAATGATAATGTACATAAATAAACAGCAATTGTGTAGCATTTGTTAAATACACTCACCTAAAGGATTATTAGGAACACCTGTTCAATTTCTCATTAATGCAGTTATCTAATCAACCAATCACATGACAGTTGCCTTAATGCATCTAGGGGTGTGGGCTTAGTCAAGACAATCTCCTGAACTCCAAACTGAATGTCAGAATAGGAAAGAAAGGTGATTTAAGCAATGTTGAGCGTGGCATTGTTGTTGGTGCCAGAGGGACCAGTCTGAGTATTTCACAATCTGCTCAGTTACTGGGATTTTCACGCACAACCATTTCTAGGGTTTACAAAATAATGGTGTGAAAAGGGAAAAACATCCAGTATGCAGCAGTCTTGTGGACAAAAATGCCGTGTTGATGCTAGAGGTCAGAGGAGAATGGGCCGACTGATTCAAACTGATAGAAGAGCAACTTTGACTGAAATAACCAATCGTTACAACCGAGGTATGCAGCAAAGCATTTGTGAAGCCACAACACACACAACCTTAAGGCGG
This sequence comes from Pseudorasbora parva, assembly GCF_024679245.1. Taxonomy (NCBI): domain Eukaryota; kingdom Metazoa; phylum Chordata; class Actinopteri; order Cypriniformes; family Gobionidae; genus Pseudorasbora; species Pseudorasbora parva. The sequence continues at coordinate 19,579,308 of NC_090179.1, forward strand.
ATGGGCTACAACAGCAGAAGACCCCACCGGATACCACTCATCTCCACTACAAATAGGAAAAAGAGGCTACAATTTGCACAAGCTCACAAAAACAGTTGAAAACATTTCTAAAGAATGCTTTCAGCACCTTGTTGAATCAATGCCACAAAGAGTTAAGGCAGTAATGAAGGCGAAAGGGGGTCAAACACAGTATTAGTATGGTGTTCCTAATAATCCTTTAGGTGAGTGTATTTTGAGTGTATTTTGTATTTTCTTGCACTATTTCAAACCTACTTTATTCAGTTGTATATTTAGTTTTCCTGAACATTGAATTGATTAATTTAATCTTGTGCTTTTATTAAGATATCCTTGGAGATCTTCTACCAAAAATAACAGCCTGGAACGTAAGAATATTTTGGACCCTACTTCACCTCTTCAGTAATGGTATGTTTTTGACAGACTGAAGAGGTTTAAGGTCATACCAACCCTTTCTTAAGGGGAGCTCAAAGAGTCCAAGCCTGGATTGGACAATGTTGTGAGAGGCTCACATGCTTCCAATGGAAAGGCAGTTTGGCTTCATGTCTGTGTTGGATAATGATGCTGATGTGAGAGCAGCATGTGGAGTACTGTGTGAATTATCGTATTACTGAAACGCTGTAGGATGAAATCACTGGGCCCAGGCAGGGGGAGGAAAAGCCCAGCTGACAGCCATATAGAAAGAGTCCAGAGCCCCCCAGTCGGCAGCCGGGACATCACCATCTGGAGCGAGGCCTACACGCCATGCTGGGCCTGTCAGAAAGACGGAGCTCTTTTCACAACACACTTTTGTCCATCCTCTCTCTCCTTCGGTGAAGCTCTCACTATCCAGCCGAGTGTTCACAGTCTTCTTTCCTATAAAGCCCTCCCACTGTACGGATTGTTCCATTCATCTGTGGTAGGGAGGAGCTGGATGGTAATCACTCATCCGGGATTGTACAAAATAGTTAACAAGTACAATTGTTAAATTTACACTAATCCCTTGATGGTTGTCGGCATCCTTTAGGCATTAAATCCGGTGTGGTTAAGAACTAAATGTGATTGACTTTTTCCAAACATCTTTAAAAAATAATATTTGCTAAAACACTGGTTTAAAAAAAAATATATATATATCAACACTTATTTTGTTTTTTAAGTGCCAATAAAAAATTAAGAGCAATTTGTTGTCTTTGGTTAAAAAAAATCATCATTTTATGGAGATTACATGTTCTAAATTAGCTAAACACCAACTTGTCCAGGTTTGGAAACCATCTTAAACCAACTAACCACCCATCAAACCATCTTAGACTGGTTTAAAAACTGATCTGTTGTTGTTTCAGAGCAAATACCAAATGAAGAGTAATTTTTGTTATTTGCTTAAAAAACATCTTAAGCATCTTAGACTGGTTAAATAGTCTAAACCAGGTAAAAACCAGCTTGGTTAAGCTGGAAGACCATCTAAACCAACTAAAATTCAGATAAACAATCTTAGACTGGTTTACAATGGACTTGTTGTTACAGTGCAAAGACCAAATGAATAGTCATTTTTGTTCTATGCTTAAAAAACATCTTAAGCATCTTAGACTGGTTAAATGGTTTAAACCAGCAAAACACCAGCTTGGTCAGGCTGGAAGACCATCTAAACCAGACTGGTTTAAAATTGACTTCTTGTCATTTAAGTGCAAATACCAAATTCATAGTAAATTGTTTTATTTTCTAAAAAAAAAAATACCTTTAGCATTTTAGGCTGGTTAAATGGTCTAAACCAGGTAAACAGCAGCTTGGCCTGTTAGGAGACCAGCTTCAACCAACCAACCACCCAGAAAACCATCTTAGACTGGTTTAAAACTCACTTCTGATTGTTTCACTGCAAATGAAGGCAATGACCATATGAAGAGTAATTAGGACTTTTTTATTTATTTATTTTATTTTGTGAGAGGTTGACAATATTAGCTATACACTGGACAGTAGCCTCCAGATGTCGGACGTATGGGGTGACATCTGTTTTGATTGTCTCCAGGCGATGCTGCCCTCTAAAATACATGATGCTGCCAAGAAGACTGTCAGGCTAATGATCTGTGTTGCTTTTGTTTGGCTATCTCAGTCAGGCTAACCGGGCTGTATTAGTAACCATTAGTTATATTAATCTGCGGAATACCTTGCGACAGAGTTGGCAACTTGTCACAGACATCTGTTAAATTGGTGTGTCCCTAAAACATGTTCTTATTAGTTTGTGCTAGCTGCGGAGTGAGGCTAAGCTAGCATGCCATCCCAGGAAATCAGCCTGGTAGCATACCAGACACAATGGTTTATTTAGTTTTAAGCTGACTGCTAAAGTTGGAGATGGGTATCCCTCTGTGACTCGGTAAACAAACCAGACAAGAGAAGAGATAGTTGGAGGATAGAGCCGAGGGTAGCCGTTCACCTCCATGCCAGAGGCAGATAGCAGAAGAAGCGAATCTAACAAATCCCCTCGTGATCTGAAAGCACACTTCTATGTGGAGGATGTAAAGATCTGACTTGGCCAAGCAGGAAAGTCTCCTGTTGATGGTTATTCACCGGACTTTCTAAATTCGCTCTGCCCATAATGCAGGTTTTGAACTCGAGGGGTGAAGTCTGGAGCAGTGCAGCAAAGCAGACCTGTCAGCCCTTTCAGTTGCATTCAATGTATTTGTTATACTCTTCCCAAACAACCATTTGAGCATGGCCCAGGAAAAACCTCTGAGGATCTAATTTGGGAAACTTCCTTTACCCTTATTTCAACTCTTGGTTTCTTTCTGTCTTTAATTGATAATTGAATAAGCTATCGCCATGTAATCAATTAAGAACTTGATCCCGGCCTCCGAGAGCAGCAGTTAATTGGCTTGTGCCAATGAGAGCCCGGGAGATCAAGCTGAGGTATTAACAAAGATGAAGTTCCGGAGGTCATTTGCAGGTTTTCTTTATTGCGTTGATTGCAGAACTGCTAAAGAGCGACTGGGACTAAAATAGAAAAACAGTGCAGAAAGCTTCAGTGGGGTGTCTCCATCTTTGATCTCGTTTTGCATGAAGGTTCCCCTGGCTTCTGGCCTTTGACGGTCGGAAGAAGCCTCCGGAAAATTCCACACCGCCTGCAGTCGCTGCTGCTTTGTAACCTGCGAGCAATGAATGAGGTATTGGAGGGGAAAAAAAAACTTCATCGATCTCTTCACCTGCTTTTTTTCCCCCCTCACTTTTCCGCTCTGTCCTCTAAAAACATGTCTTTTTCACTCAGTTGACTTCCATTCAAAGCCAGCCAGCGATGGTGAATGCTTGACTAGGTTGCTTTGGCCTGGCAGCCCCCTGGGTTCTGGGCAGTGGCCTGAAAGGAGCCTGAAGCTGCAGTCGAATAGAGAGCCAAAGCAGGCAGGGGGCTAATAGCGGTGGATGGGATTGTCTTAACGGTGCGGGAAGGGTGGGGGACGGGAGCAGACAGAGTGGAGGGCTAGAACCATCTGCTTTTGTGGTGGTGAGCATCAAAGCCAGGAGGAGCACGGTGGGGGATCTCCTTTCACCGGGGACACATTGCATATGGGCCTCATATTTCTCCAGGACGGCATTCTGCAGACCTTTGGGAGCCCATCGTAGCCTCTTCTATTCTCGTTTATTCCCCTATTTGGCTCCACTAAAAGCCAAATAGGTGTGAAAAGACAGGAATTTCTCTATTATTTACCCTGGGAAATTAGATAATAGATGAGTTTGTTTAACCCAACACAACCTGAGTATAGCAAACTCTCCACTCTCGTTAATTTTAGTAAGTTTTTAAGCTAGAAACCAAATCCTTTGCTTTATTTTTGTTAGTGGAGGGGAATTAAAAATGGGTCACTGCATGGCTCAGAAAAAAAAAAAAAACATGCTCAGAGGATGATTAATTATTAAAGTGACTAATACTACATTTGCCTCAGAGCGCTTGTGACTTTAATCCATGGCAGGGGCACAACTACCAGCACTCGACTCCCCATTTGTGAATCCCTCCCTCTCTGTTAGTCTCTCCCCCTTTTTATTCGTCTATCCCTCTAGCTAAATTCAATTTCAAATTCAATTAGCTTTATTGGCATGACCAAGATACATATTTGAACTGCCATAGTTTTATCACTCTGCTGTGTCAGTCTCTTCTCGCTTTCGTTCTTACATTTGGCCTCTATCCTCCCACTTCTCCTTCATCCCTTACTTCTGTGAAGTGCTGAGTAAGAGTCTATTGTGGCCGTTTTGACAACACAACCAACCCGTTCTTACTCCCAAGGCGTCAAAATCCGAAGCATGGTCAAGTGCCTTCCGCGTCACAATAAAGACGCTAAAGGTGCCCCTGGGCGTCATTTTGCGACGCGCTGGGTGCTCCATTCATTACAATGATAAACCTTTGGCGTCATAAACAGACGCATTTAATTATTTGCGTTTATAAAAGCAGACATGATTTTATTAATATTTAAAGGCTACTTTTATATTTTGGAGCAACTAACTCCACTCCTACCCTAAACCTACCCATATCTAAACAATATAAAACACATACCAGGCAAATAAATGTACAGTCACAGGTATTTATTGCAAAAACTGACCAAAGCAGTATAAAAGTATTAACTCATGTTGCATTCCAAGTCTTCTGAAGTCATACGATATCTTCATGTGAAGAACAGAGTCGATCTTGATGTTTTAATCGCTGAAATGATGATCCCGCTGCCCCGTGAACGAACTCATTCATTTCTCATTCAAATAATTCAAAAGACTCCTGAGCATGACGCAATCGGTCACAAGACACACGAGAGCCAATGACATTTTACAATCAATGCTGACGTAATGACGCAATTGGTCACAAGACATACGAGAGCCAATGCAATTTCACTATGAAATCTCACGTAACCGGCGCCAATATTTGAAATTTGATTGTGTTTGTTGATGATCTTCTGCGGATGGAGATGCTGATCGCTTTTGGGGATTTTCTTCATACAAATCAATCGTTTGGCCTCGGAAAACTTGGATTATTTAACTTTTTTGAATAACTTGTGTATGCAGTCGTATATGTCAGGCTATATCCTGTGTTTTATATCATGTTCAGACAAATGGGTAGGTTTAGGGATGGGATGGGGTTGGGTTACATTTTAAGCATGTCTAAATAGCGTAAATAAAATAAATGTAAATAAAATTATGCTTGCTGATTAAATTGAAAAACACACTCCAACATGTCATAATGGCAAAATTATAAACTAATACAATTTCACCATGGCGATAACATTACTAATACCCAGCGCGTCTGTGTATGACGCCAAAGGGTTCTCACTGAAATGAATGGAACACCCAGCGCGTCGAAACATGACGCCTTGGGGCACCTTTAGCGTCTTTATTGTGACGCGGAAGGCACTTGACCATGCTTCGGTTTTTGACGCCTTGGGAGTGAGAATGGGTTGACACAACCCAATAGTGTTTACACTTGAACAATGTTTAACTCGTTCCCCGCCATTGACAGATGGCAGATAAGGGACGCTATTTTGCATCTTCTGAAAGAGTGCTGAATCTCCTGATCAAAACACATGCGAAGAAGAAGAAGAAACAAGGGATATCACATGTAATCATGTCGATGAGGTCTAGAACTATAAGCTTTGGGAGTCTTGATGGACTCAATCTACCCCATCTACCCAATCTATGTATTGATCATTACTCTGAATCTGATCTGGATGTAATCTTTTTACAAAGAGATTTGTTTTGCTCAAAAGTAGCTTTTTTATTAACATACCCAGATTCAAGTGTTGATAAAAAGGAATGCATGAAGCTAAAATAACATTTTGAATGAAACTTTTGTAAAAATGATCAAAAATGCTAGGAGTGACTGGCAACTTTTTTATTTTTTTGAAAATGCTTGCGGGGAAAGAAAAACACCTGTCCTTGATACCGACATGATAATAAGGTAAAATCTATTTTAAGCAAGTAAAATATATATATAGACTTGGATTACATAAAATGTATGAGATATATATAATATATATATATATTCAAATGACAAATTAAATTGGGTTGTTACGATTATGTTTGCTTCTTTGTCTAAGATTCACTCAATGCACCTGATTCTTCATTCTCATATTTTCTCGGAATTTACTATTTTTTGCTTACCCCATTCAGCTTCTCTCCTCCCTATCAGCAGCTCTTTCTGTCTCCATTTTTGTGTCATTAACTTTGGAAATGGCTATGGTTAGTGGGAACAGAGCAGAAAGTGAGGGAGAGAGGGAGGGTGAAAGGAACCGGGAGAGAAGGCAAGAGAATCATTAGTTAAATATTATCCAGTCTGTTCCATTAAGGCTGTGGGGAAGGCTCATGCTTTTGAGCGCTCGGAAACAATGGAGCATGTGGAACCCTTCCACCCGCCCCAAACATACACAGCCAGTCCTGCAGGACTTCATGGCTCATAGTAGCACCACAGATGGCTAACCTCTAATGACACTTAATGACACTGACAGGGAGAGAGAGACAGGTAAAATGTGCTTTAACAAAGAGATCCGTGCTGAGAGGTACGGCGTGTATAGCTGATTTTGCTGGATTACAGACTGAAGGAATGGTATTCAATCAAACATTAGGTCAAAGAGCAATGGGAAATTCACTAATTAGGAACTAAAATATGCTTTTAAATTCACTGGCGCTCATAAAACAATCTTGGGTATTCAAAACAAACCAACATACAGGTATTTGAGAACATATGCATCAGTCAAACAGCATTTTCCCCAAATAATGTAAACCACCCTTAAGGGAAAGGTAACATCTGAAGAGTATTGTCAAGGCTAATTGTGAACAATTAAAATAATTACATGAACCTTCCATATCATCTTTTCATCGATGGCTGGGGAGTGGTTTTAAATGACTTCCCAATTTAACCCTTGAGATATGGAGGTGTGCATATGATATAGCTAAGTTCTTTTGTTAGCCGTAGGTGGGAACGAAACCGGAGTCATTCCCTCATGATCTCCATGGTTACATCTGCTGATTCAGTGAGATTCTTTCTCAAAGAAATCTTTGGCAATGACTATCAGGACAGGCAACAATCGCATACAGTTGTTTATTGTTGACGAGATTACCGAAGAATAGTTTGAGTAACTGATGTGTTCAATAAGCAGCCGTGCGCTCGTTTTCTTAAACATCTTTTGTGCAATAAGCAATAATAGCACAAAGTTCTGTATTTCAGAGCGAGTTTGAGGTTTTAAAATCACTGCGGTGCATGCACACACTCTCAAGCACAAAATTGCTAGGCTCATGCCCATTCACACTAATCGAACTGCAATCCCTCAGCCATCTGGCAGACATTCACCCTCACACACATGAACTCTCGCTCGCTCACACACACTCACACACACACACACACACTCTGACACCCCAATCAATTAGTCTTAGGGTTGTGGAGGAATGTCGACCAGGCAACTCTGAGCTCGCATGCAGTATTCCATCTATCTCACACAGGCACACTGCTCCTTACGCACACACCGTGGCTTATCGGCCTCAACTATTACCAATGAAATAAAGCAATCAAGGGCATTTAAATAATAGCATGTGGAAGCAGGTACAGCTTTTGCTGAGAGTGCATTCAGAAACACGCAGAAAAAGAGAGGCTGCTAACCAGAAATCATTACATGAAGTTTGTGGTTTGTGTCTTACCAGTGCTAAGTACATATGTGCTTATGTGCGCAGGTTTTGTAATCCTTGTGGGGACGAAATTCCCAAAAGTGTCCCCAGGGGAACAGCAAAACCTCCACTCTTTGTGGAGAGAATTCCTAAAGAATAATTAAAGCCTTAAAGACAGAGTTCACAAAAAAGAAAAGAAAAAAAGAAACATGCTTTCATCATTTTACCTCATGTGTTTTCTTTCAGTCCATACAATGAGCTCTAGTGATGTTAAGACCCCAGCATCGTCTTTTCTGTTCACAAAAAAAAAGAAAAAAAAAGAAAGTCCTAGTAAATTCACATGTTCATTCAGTCCATATGCTGCTTATGATCGGAACAATTATATATTAAATATAATGTTAAAATTGCGATATAAACTTAGAATTGAAAAAAAAAAAGAGTCAGAATTGTGTTGACCCTTAATCGCATACCTCAGATCTTTAGTGACCCAGGACGTCATTCACTAACCTCCTATATTATTTATTTTTTTATTCTTTACTTACTATTGTTCCTAAGTCAATTCATTATAACCAATATAACAAGAAAAAAATATATAACAAATATAAAAAAATGCCTGGTTTCCCATTATTTTTTTTGGGTAAAAATTGTGGGTTGCTGTTACAGTGTATTTTGATGACTGAATAAGTGCAGTTCACCTTTATTCCACAAGGTGGCAATAACTGATACACAATGAAGTGATGTTTCACTCAAACCCTGTGTCCCAATTCGCATACCATAATAAATGGAATTAGTATGTCCCAAATCGTAGTATGCTGAAATCAGTATTCCAAAGATACATGGATGGTTTAATATTTCCGGTCAGAATTCAAATTGCGGCTCAACGCACACTGTAACGACTGATTTTGTCCAGAGCCCATTGTTTTACTGCGTCTTCCTCGCATGTGTTTTGACCAGGAGATTCAGTACTGATTCAGAAGATGCGCTATAGCACCCCCTAGAGTCTGGTTCTAAGGTTCTAATCTTTTTTTTGAAATCGGCCCATCACTATATAAGTCGTTATTTAGTTTTTTTTTTGTTTGTTTTTTTTTTTTGGGGGGGGGGGGGGGGGGGCACAAAAACTATTCTCGTTGCTTCAAAAAATGATTGTAGAGCCACTGTGAGATGGACTTTTAACAACGTCTTTAGTGCCTTTATGGGTCTTGAGAGAGGAATTGACATTGGTGTCAATGGAGGCCTTTCTGAGCCATCGGATTTCAACAAAAATATCTTCATCTGTGTTCCGAAGATGAACGGAGGTCTTACGGGTGTCAAACGACATGATGGTGATTAATGAGAGAATTTTAATTTTTGGGTGAACTAACCCTTTAAATATGACAAAGTAGTATGTCCCAAAGCTTGTATACTCTTCTGCTTTACATTCAAAAGTATGTACTTTTTCTTCACAAAAAGAGTACATAATTTTAGAGCATAGTATAGGCACATTGGGACAAAGCAATAGTTACCTCAGACAGAAAACAAATG